>NW_026048474.1:0-118912 GCF_023864345.2 Schistocerca serialis cubense
GGACATCCAGCTCGCGCGCCGCATCCGCGGCGAGCGCGCCTAAACCGCGCCGCGGCACCGCACCGCACAAACAAAAACGGCCCTTTTCAGGGCCACTAACATCTCTCCGTCGCGAGCAAACTTTGTCGGTCGCCTGCCTCTCGCCCCACAACCACACAAAAAAAAACAAAAAAAAAACCACCACTTCCCGTCCGTCCGCCACACCCGCTCACTCTGCCTGCCTGCCTGCTAGCAGCGCGCAACAATCGCACATCATCCCTCCCCGGCCGCTCAAAGCGCACAATACCCAACGGCCGACGTCACACCGCACGGGTGGCTGGCCGGCCGCCGCTTTCGTTTCGAAAACAAAACCCGCACCAACGGCCAGGCAGGCGCGCTCTACACGCCACCGAAATCCCCGCCGACTCCTTCCACATCTCAACGTGCCCCCCCCCCCCCCGTTGCAAAACATAACACACACAAAGAAACAAACAAAGACCGGACACGACGAGACAAGACATCCGAGAAGAACTGAACGCAGGCAAGCCCAACCAACGTATTCAAAAACAACGTGACAGAAAAACCAACCGTCGGCCGCCGCCAAAAGCACGGCGACACTCCTCAACAACAACAACAACAACACCACCACCACCGCTACCGCCGCCCACACCCGCCACCGACCCCCGCAATCCAACCACCACGGCACGCAAACAGCATCCCCACGGGCATACAGACAGACACCCACACCAAACGCAACACGACAATCAAAACCTTCCCCGACGTGCTTTGATGGCCCTGAGAAGGGCCGTTTTGGGCCGCGCGTCTCTTGCGCGCCACTAGACGACGACGGGGGGTGGGGACGACGGAGCCAAGCGCCAAACCCTTCCTTTCCCATCTCTTTCTCCTCTACTCTACTTCTTCTTCTTGGGCGAAGCCTTCGCCTTAGACGGCGTCGTCGCCTTCTTCGGGCGCGGCGCCTTCGGCTTCTTCGTCGGAACCTTGGCGGCCTTCTTCGCCTTCGACGGCGACTTGGCCTTGGCCGGCTTGGCCGCAGCCGCCTTCTTCGCACCCGCGGGAGCGGCCGACGCCGCAGACGCCTTCTTGGCGGCGCCCGCCTTCCGACCGGTCGCCGCCTTCACGCCACCAGCCTTCTTTGCGCCGGCCGCACGGCCGCCCTTCTTCTCCTTGCTGGCCGGAGCGGCGCGCTTCTTCTTGGCACCGCCAGCACGAGCCTTGCCGCCCTCGGCCGCCCCCCCGCCGCCGGCGCCGGCAAGCTTGAACGAGCCGGACGCGCCCTTCCCCTTCGTCTGCACCAGCTCGCCCGCCACGACGGCCGACTTGAGGTACTTCTTGATAAACGGCGCCAGCTTCTCCGCGTCCAGCTTGTAGTGCGCGGCAATGTACTTCTTGATCGCCTGCAGCGACGACCCGCCGCGCTCCTTCAGACTCTTGATGGCGGCCGTCACCATCTCAGAGGTGCGCGGGTGCGCAGGCTTGGCGCGCGGCTTCTTCGCAGACTTGGCCTTCTTCGTAGTGCCGGTGGCGGCGGGTGCCGCAGCAGTCTCGTTCGTAGCCGCCTGATCTGCCATTTCGACGACGCGCGTAACACACAGCGAGAGCGAGAGCGAGCGGGACGGCAGGCACGCAGGCACAGCACAGCAGAGCAGAGAATCACAAGGGCCCAGCCAGTGTCGCGGGCGGGCGCGGACGGCCGAGAGAGCGGCCGCCACTCTGCGCGCCGCCGCGCCGCGCCTCCCGCGCTTGCTACCGCCCAACGTCCGACAGCCTGTGCGGAGCAGCCCCAAACCTGCGCCACAACCGCCCGCGCCTTTCAAACCACCGAGGATGGGGCTACACACAGCCACACCACAGTCGCCAACCAGTCGCCACGGCAGCGCCGCAAACCACGGCCAAACTGCAGCTACCGCGCGCTACAGCCTGGGTCGGCCCGCCGAGAATCGCCGCCCCCGCCCAAATGCCGCCCCCACAGCCCCAGCCGACGACCCGCCACAATGGCCAAACCTTCGGCAAAACTCCCACACCGTCGCCGCGGCAGCCCGGCCAGCGCGGCCGGCGCCACAGCCACACAAGCCGAGGCGTGCGGCGATGACGGCCGTGCAAACGCGCCTCCGCCGCCCCATCGCCTTCCGTCGCCCTCCCGCCGTTTCCCGATCGGCCCGCAGCCGTCGGGCCACATCGCGCGCCGTCCTCCTCCTCTCGCCCGCCAACATTCACAGCCGTTTCTCAACAATTGCCCGCCGCAAACGGACGCCGCCTGCGCAACAGGCGCCGCCGCCCCTCGCCGCTTCCGACCCAACCCCTCGACCGAGGCAAACCGCAATCCGAATCTACAGACCAACCCAATCTGCCGTCAGCACACACGACAGCCGACCTTACACGTTACGCGTTACACATTACGTTTACACGTCTAGGTTAGGTTAGGTTAGGTTAGGTTAGGTTAGGTGGACGTGGGTTAGGTTAAGGGGACTTGGGTTAGGTTAAGCGTCAAACTTAGGTTAAGCATTCAAACACGTCAGGCGTCAGAGGTTAGGTTCGGTTAGGTTAGGTTACACGTTAGGTTAAGGGGTCAGTGCTAGGTTAAGAAGCGTCAAACGTAGGTTAAAAAGCGTTCAAAAAACGTGAGGCGTGAGCCGGACAGCTTTCCTTACGTAGACGTTAGGGGCTCAGGCTGAGCTCACCTCACCACAGGTTAGGTTAGGTTAGGTTCGGTTCGCTCAGCGTAAAGCGCCGAGGTCAGGCTACGTTCGTTCACCTTCGGGCGCCACACTTTCGGTTGAAAGGTCGCGACGGGACGACGTCGGCAGGCACGCCGCAAACAAACAAACAAACAAACAAACAAACAAACAAAACGTACAGACGACGTCGACAACCGCCGACAGACGGGGAGCAGCACGACCACGACCAGATACCGAGCGCGAACGAGACACACGCGAACCACCCCCACCGGCCAAAGGGCACCACACAACAACCCAGAGCACCACGTGTCGACACCAGGGCAACCGCCCGCAACTGCGCTTTCCGCGCCGGCCCGGATGCACGTCGTGCTACAACAACACCACTACCGTACACAGCCGCTGTTCACAACATCACTATCATGCGCGCCCGCGGCTCGCCGCCGTCGCGGTCGCACCCCCAACGCCAGCACTTTTGCACCACCATTCACACGCACCGCAACACAGCTCGCCGACACAGCCGAACAAAACAACCACCACACAACAACACAACGCCGCCGCCGCCGCCTCTACTTGTGCCGGCGACCCACCCCGCCGATGGCGCACCTTTCGCCAGCCGGCAATCGACACGCACCCACCCACCCCCCCCCCCGGGGCCCAGTGCAAAAAAAAAACACACAAAAGAAAAAAAAAACAAAAAAAAAACACACACACACACAAAAACGACACGGGAGGCGCACACCGCCACTTCGCGCGCACGCCACCAACCAGTCGTCGTCTCAAAATAACAAACAAACACCAAAAAACAAACAAAATAAACTAACAACTAGGGCAACACAAAACAAAACAAAAAAACAAAAAACGCCTCGCACGAACCGCCCACAAAAAGGACACGCACACGCACAGCCTCTGCTGACGGCCACGACGCAGCGGCACGCTGCTCCTGTCCCGCGCCCCGCGCCCCACTCGATTCACAACACTCACGCGACACCGTCAACGACGGGCTCGCTTCCCGCAACCTACCACCTTTCCGCCACGACGCACAGCCCCAGCCCCACCCGACGACGCCCGTGGCAACGACTGCACTTTCAACACCGCCTCCCCCTTCCCCCCCAACACACACACAGCCAGCCAAAAACGCACTCGCGACCCACACATGCACGTGCATCGGCACACGCCAACCAGTCAACGTCGACAACCACACGCAAGGCTCGAAACGAAACCGGCGTCCTTCCACGTTGCCATCAAGCTACACGACACAAGACACAAGGAACCAACACAACAGCCGGCCCCACTAATTCCCACTCTCACGCCGCAAAAAGCACACCGAAACCGCCAAACGCACGCACATTCCCCTTCGCACTGACACCGACCGGCTCGCTACCACACCTCCCGGCAGCCGTTTCACAAACATGACACGGCGTGACGCGACATCACGGGCCTACGCACACCGGACCCACTCACACTCTCTCCTTTCCTTCTGTTTTTCCCGACGCCTTCGGCCGGGCACACGCGGCACAACGCCGCCAATTCACCACACCGCCCACACAGTCGACAAGCGCCCGCCCTGTACGGCACACGCAACGACGCAGCGCAGCAAAGGGCGCCCGCAACACATACCTCTCCTCTCTCTCTCTCTCTCTCTCTCTCTCTCTCTCTCCGCCGCCCGACGCGCCAACCGCCACACCACACCGCCAGCCACTCGCAAATTGTGCACTGCCACCAGCCACACGTCCAACACGCCGCGCCGCCTCCGGCCACCCGCCAGGGGGCGCTCACGTCCGCGACAACAGCGCGGCCCGCCGGGCCGGGCCGAACCGAACCGAGCCGCCGCTGCTCTGCACTCGGCACGGCCACACCCTGCTGCAGACCGGGCTCGTCTCCCTGTACGCGTCTGCCTGCGCATCAACACAACGGGGCAAGTGAGCAAACCCCGTCACAACACGCCACATCGCGCAATGGCCGTGCCGACCTTTTTCTCTCTACCGCCATCCCTTCTTCTCGCGTTTTACTCGTTGTTGCTGCAGCGGCGCACACCTACACATCCACAGCCCCAGCCGGCCTCACCTCAGGGCCCGCCGCCAGCGTCTCCTCCTCGGGCACAGGTGCGGTGCTGTGGCCGCCCATCCAACCGCATTGCTGGCCGTCCAGTCCAGCCGCCAGGCGTTCCCACTGCCGCGCACCGACCCTGCTGCAGAAAACGAAGCATAGCCAGACCGACCGATACACAAAGCAAGCCGTCGCCTCGCCTCTTGTCCTTCCTTCCGCCCCCGCCCTTCTCACACCACCGCCTCTCCACTTTCGCCCCCCCCTCCTTTTTTTTTTCTTATTTGTTTCTTTCTTTCTTTCTTTTCTTTCTTTCTTTCTTTCTTAGGGCCGTCTCTCCTTCCCGCCATGGCGGTTACGGCACCGCCTGCAGCAGCGGATTTTTGCGCCCACACGCCTACTCCTACCACCATTAACCTTGCCCTGCCCTGCCCATCAACGTCGCAGTCGAACCGACGCTTGCCAACACACTGCCCACGTTCCTTTCTCTTTTCGGCCTACGCCCATTACGCGCCGCCGCCACAGCCTATTACTCTCCCTTCCCTTCCCACAACACACCGACGTCATCACACGCACCCAAAACAGGGGCCACGACCGTGTTCCTCGCCCACTCCCATCCCGCACGGTACGCACATTCCCAACTACTACCGCGCACCCTCCCTTCCAATCTGTGTGTCTGTGTCCTGTCCGCGCGTGACGCCTCTCAACATCCGCCGTCCCCCGTCCCCCGTCCCGTTTTCGCCCCCATGCCGTCGTCGCGCCGCCTCCTCCTCCCCGTCCACCGCCGCCCCTGTCCGCCCCGCACCACACCATACACCGCTGCTTGTCCCGGCCGTTGCCACCAAAGGCGCCAACCGCAAACGCGCCACGCCGCAGCCCCCGTGCGTCTCGCTCGCTTGCATCTCCGTGCCGACGCTGCCTCTCTTCCCGCACGCACTCGACCTCGACAACACAGTCTTTGGCTCCGCCACTGCGTGTTCCGGTGGTGCGCACGCTGCAACACGTATGTATTCATTACCAGAGCGATGGCGAGGCATGACAGCATCTCTGTCTGACCAGAGAGTTATTTATCGTTGCTAGTCGGCGCTTGGACCGAGCCAGACGACAGTAGTGGCACGCAGCGAGTCGCCAGGAACAGTTGTTATATATATTGTAGCGCGAGTCGGCAGAGGTAGTAGTCAGTCGACAGTAGTAGCGGGTGGACGGTTGTACTGAGCGGGCGTCGGCGGCGTGCTCTGCTCGTCTCGCGACTCTGGTCACGGTTCGGGACGATGTACAGTATATTGTGTTATAATAACAAGGTAGTGTGAAGCTGCATTGCGCAAATCTGATAACGTATGTTAATTGTACTTATTTTGTTCAACAACAAATGCCCCAATATTACGTTTTTTCTCAAGTAACTTTTTTTTTTTTTTTTTTTTTTTTTTTTTAAAGAAAAACATTCACTTTTTAAAGACTACTTCCTATGGCATTTCCCTCCAAGGAGTGCAATTAATTACCAGCCAGCACTCATTCATTGCACACAGCTGTGTAAGGGGTATCTACAATTGAGGAGCAGATATAAATGCACTTTTTTGTGTGTGTGTCTTTTTTCATTGGGGTAACGATCTTTGGCTCTTTTTATTCTGAATACAGGGCCAAAGGTCAACGCTGCTGCCCTCATACAATGTATCAGGTTTCATTATGTCTGTTGCACTGTTACTTATCGTTGGGTTTGTTTTGTAGGGACGTTAACATTCTGGCACATTTTTATTATCATCGGACTCTCTGCTATTTGTGCGGGGAGGTTATACCTGGGTCCATTTCCATTTACATTTTAATCTTGATAGACTTTTTGTTTTCTTTTTTTTGTTTCTTGTTGTTTTCCCTTCTTTTTTTGTTGTTTTGTTTTGTTTTGTTTTTCCCGCTCTCACCACCGCCGCCGCATCACGCCATGGCCTCCCCCTTACGTTTTTGGTTTCTTTTTCTGTTCTTCAACTGCTTCAACATCACCGCGCCCCATTTCCACACCACAGCCATCAGCCTCCAAGACGGGCAGGCGCAGTGTGCCATTTCCGGCGCACAAGCACACCCGTACGGTACTCTCCTCGCCCCCACGCCACCAACAACACAGCGACCACGCGGCTTTCAGGCATGGCACGGCACCGGCGAAATGCGCCGCCCCCGCCCCCGCCCCTCCGCGCATCCGTCCGTCTCGCCACGTTCACTGACAGCCGCGTCTGCGGCTACACCACGACAACCACAACACAACAACGCTCCCCTCCCTGGCACCTCATTGTTTTTCTCCTCCTCTTTTGCACAAACCACAACGCCGAGCACAGGCGCAAGCCACCCACACCGCGCCCCTCCCCGTCCCGTCTTTTGGCCGCCGCTCCTCGTTCGCCCCCTCCCATCTCCCGAATGCCATGCCAGCAGCGTTACGCATGCCCCTCCCCTGTCCACACAACACTACCGCCAAACGAACAGCCTTCCGGGCCACATGCAGGGCACGCCCACCTCCAAACACTGCCAATTCACGGACGCAATTCGCTAAACACACACACACACACACACACACACACACACACACACACTTTCTCGACACCTTTCTGTAGGGAGGGTGCGTCATCTCGACCGTGACAGAGTGACGGCAACTATCGACGATCCATTTCCCCCCCACTGGTAAAACATGTCCACTAAACACCTACATACATCATTCAAGTACACAGACAATAGCATACACACAATGGGAGGGCACACGAACATGGACGGCACGGCACTGTCATACACTCTTCCTCAGAACCATATCAACAAACGTTACGTACATCCGGGAAAGCGAAAGCAAAAAGCAAAGGCAAAAGCCCAATGCAGCCGTCAAAGGTAACGTTCACCACGGCAGACACTTGCAGCCGCGCCGCCGTTAAACGCATTTCAGTGCGGCTCCAATACGCCTCCGACACGGGACCGTTCCGTTGCTCTACGAATGCGTTCCTCCCTTTTTCCCTTCCTCTCTCTTTTGCCCCCCCTCTGTCCGTTCCTCCTGCACTCTTGCCTCATTCCTCACGTTCTGCCCAGACATTCGACCGATCAAAGTCAACCTTTCGTTACCGTTCTCGGCGCGACGGTGTACAACAGTATGACGGGTGTGCCCAAGACTTCGGTTCAGTTGCGTGACGCCGGTCTATCGCGCCGATCGACAGTTACTCAGGGGGCGACGGATCGGACCACGTCACCGACACACAAAACTATGTCAAACAAACAAATACATACCGGATGGACACAGACAAACACGTGTACAGACATTCGCAAAAAAACGACCGCCGCCGCCGCCGCCGTCTAGCGTCGCGCTTACTGTACTGCACTGGACACGCGTGCATCTCGAATGACGACATCGGTGTGCGTGCGTCGTACGCAATCAGTCAGACACGGCTATCAAAAATCAGAGTCGAATGGTACATCGTCGTGCGTGTCGCCGTACACGTACAGTACAATACAACAACAATGCGTCTTAATGGCACGTTCATTTCAACGTCACTCCACACACCTCCACGCTGCAGTTACGTCGCACCATTGTCAACTCGGCGTACAGCAAAGGGAATAGTGGGCGGCAAAACATTTCACATCTCACCCTCGCCATGTGTCATGTGCAAACCAAACCCGCAGACGGCCGTCGTTACGGTGACACAACGCCAACGAGGCGTGCCACCATTCCACGCCACGGCGACCAACCTCGTGGCCGTACCCCGCAACAACGCTTTGACGCGGACCCCCCCACCCACAATCAAAATGCACACATCACAGCCGTCCACAAAACAACAACAACAATTCCGCCCTTCCCGCAAAGGCACGTTGGTGGCCCTGAAAAGGGCCGTTTTGCCGCTCTCGCAACGGAGGAGCCTTCTCCATCCTTCCTTCCATTCCAGAGCCACCTCCTTACTTGGAGCTCGTGTACTTGGTCACCGCCTTCGTGCCCTCGCTCACGGCGTGCTTGGCCAGCTCGCCAGGCAGCAACAGCCGCACAGCGGTCTGGATCTCGCGGGACGTGATGGTCGAGCGCTTGTTGTAGTGCGCCAGGCGAGAAGCCTCGGCCGCAATGCGCTCGAAAATGTCGTTCACGAAGCTGTTCATGATGCTCATCGCCTTCGACGAGATGCCCGTGTCAGGGTGCACCTGCTTCAGCACCTTGTAGATGTAGATGGCATAGCTCTCCTTCCTCTTGCGCTTCTTCTTCTTGTCGCCCTTCGAAATGTTCTTCTGCGCCTTGCCAGCCTTCTTGGCGGCCTTCCCGCTAGTCTTGGGCGGCATCTCGAACGAACGTACGGCAGCAGCAACACCAGTAGCAAGCGCTCCGCTCTAGTCAGCGTCTCCCCACACAGTGGCACCCGCCGCCAGCCGCCGCCGCACCTTTACCAGCTCGCCCTGTTGCGGCCGCCGACCAATGGGGCGCGCGCGCAACCGGCCGCCGCACCCGAGCCCATAAAGCACCCCCACCCCGGCTGCGCCGGCATTCGCCGAGCGGCAGTCGGGCGTTGAGCAAGTCTCCGTCAGTCTGTTACGCGAAGCCATAGGCCCCCGCTTGTACGGGTGACAAACCAGGGGTGTCTTTCGGATGCGCCTTTATTAAGGCGTAAACGAGCACTCACAGCAGATTGCCGATGTCGAGCGATTCTTCGATTGCGATGCCAAGTTGCAGTGGCGCCTTGGGGCCCCAGCAGCCTGCTGCTGGTGGCAACGACGCCGTCTCTTCGTTTCCGCCGGTCGCTTTTCCGGTTGGCTCGAGCGCTTCAGCTGCCGCAGAGAATAGCTCTGCTCCCCCGAGCGTTAGGGCATTCACAGGTCAGGGCCTGGCCTCTGGCCAGTGTCCCGCGCCTGTTAGTGAGATAGGACCAGGTTCTGCCGCCGGAAACCTAACGGTGACGGCAACAAAGGCGGCGACTGGTATTCCCACGGCAGCCATCGACTTTGCTTCCCTTACTTGCGTGCGACATGCAAACGGGGAATATACAACAAAAAGAAGTTCTTCTCTTCCACCCACCAGCGGTAGGATGTCTATGGCCACCCTGATGATCAGCACAGGGCAGGCACAAGCGCTGGCGCAGCACCTCACCCCTGCGCAAAGGAAACACCTACCGGTCAGTATCCTCCCTAAACCAAACCCCATAGCCCTACCCAAAAAGACCGCTCCCGCTCCTAAACCCTCTCCTCCTGATCAAACCACGTCCCAACACCCATCTGCCCCACCCAAGCGCATCAAAGACGTGGTAAAAAGTGCCAGAAAGCACAAAACCACTGTCAGGCGCAAACAAACCAAAAAAGCGTCATCAATTCCACCGCCCACCACCAAGGCACGTACTCCCTCCCCCTCAGGGAGCGGAGACGAGTCAGACTGCCCCCTCGTCATCGACGAATCCCGCGCGACCACCTCCGCAGACACTACCGAGCCCCAAACATCAGGCACCGATGGCGATGGTTTTCAGAAAGCGCGGAAAACCGCCCGCTTACCCGTCACTCAGCAGGCGAGAGGCATTGCTTCCACAAGCAATAAGTTCCTGCCGCTGTCTGACGAGGACGAAGCGGTACCCGCGACCGCGAGTGGTGATGCGCCACAACCCACACACACACAAAGACACAGACTCCCCCCCATAATCGCCGAATTCAGCAACAACTACGAGGAGCTTCACTCCCTCGTCAGTAACTGCTTAGGCGAGAAGCAGTTTACTGCTAAGTCCGCCGGAGGGGACAAAATCAAACTCATGTTCAGAGAGCTGGACGATTACACTGCTGTGAAGGCCCTGCTCTCTGAACATAAAGTCCCCCACTACACCTTCCCCACAGCCAAGCAGCGACTGATGAAGCTGGTAATAAGGGACTTACCCCGCAAAGTTGGCACTGACGCTATTAAGAAGGACCTGCAGAGGCAGGGCTTCGAAGTTAATAGCGTCACCCACATGAGGGAAGTATACAGTGGTAACAAATGGCCACTGTATCAAACCAATTTACCTGACACCCCTCAAAACAGGCAGAAACACATTACACACGTCCTGTCAGTGCCTGTCACAGTCGAACCACTACGCAGGAAAAGTGGCAACGTGCAGTGCTACAACTGCCAAGGATTAGGGCACGTTGCCAAGCACTGCGACATGCCAACTCGGTGCATGAAATGCGCAGAAGGGCACCCCACATCCGAGTGCTCCTTAGAGAGAGGCGATCCGAAAAGCAAGTGCGCCCTATGCGGCGAATCTGGACACGGCGCCTTCTACCAAGGCTGCCGTGTACAAAAAGAGTACCGCCTACGCGCACAAGGCACCAAGCCCCCCGCCTCACAGAAAACCAACCGTGGCGGCGGTCCTACGAACTCGAGAGCGCCGGCCAATCCACCAACGCACTCGAGAGCGCCGGCCAATCCACATACGCGACCAACAACTACCCGTTCGAGACCGCGAGGTAGCGCAAGCTACGCGACAGTGGCAGGTACTGACAGGAGTCAACAAACGACTCCCACAATACACTTAGCCCAGCAGCCGATCCCCGCTAACGGAGAAACGTCCAGGGAAGCCCCCTCCCCTCAAACTCGTAAGTCCAGTCTGCAGCCTGTAGCGGCAGCTGAGTGCTCGTCACAAGGCCCTCAGCCCAGCACTTCTGAAGAGAGTGCAAATGCCCTACGGCCGTCAGGAGTTGTGGAGCAAACGTTAGGCCTCCTAACGCAACTGCTCCACGAAATCAGGCAACAGAACGCCCAAATTCTAACCGCCATCAATTTGGTGCTCCAAGGGTCGCATAACAATGCGACTACAGCAGAGAAATCCTCCCCCAAGTGATGGATAGACGACCCCACATCCAAGGACTCAGAATGTGCGTCTTCAACGCAAACGGTATCGTCGGACAAAACAACGAGTTCCGCGAGTTCCTACGCGATGAAAACATAGACGTATGTATGGTGGCCGAGACACACCTAAAACCGGGTGTAAGGGTGTCGGTACCCAACTACAACTGCTATAGGACCGACCGGCCCACCGCTGGAGGCGGGGTAGCAACATACGTCAAACGAGGAATCCCCCATCATCAGGTCCACCCACCAGCAACTAGGCAAATAGAAACAGCGGCAATAGAGATTGCCACTGTCACAGGGCCCCTAACTGTCGTTGCAGCATATCGCCCTCCCTCCTACACTCTGGAAGAGGACGACATAGCAGCCCTAGGACAAATCAGAGGAAAACTCTTCATTGGCGGCGACCTGAACGCCAAGCACGCAGACTGGCACTCGCGAAACTCAAACAGAGCTGGTCGTCAACTGCAACGACTCGCGCGCACCCACCACTTTCACATATGGGGTCCAGAGGAGCCCACCCACTTCCCCAGAAACGGGGGAAGGGCGGACGTCCTCGACATAGCGCTCACCAAAAGAATAACGGGATTTGTGACCGCGCAATCGGTTAACCGAATGTCTTCCGATCACAATCCCGTGATTCTCGAGGTCGACATAGGAGACTGGGTACCTCTCCAGCAACAACACATCTCATACAAGCGCACTAACTGGGAGCAATTCAAAGTTGACGTAACTTCAGCAATTGCCCAGGCCCCGCCTCCAACTGCAGATTCTGCAGAACAGGCGCTTAAAGATCTCACCAGCACGATCCTGCAAGCAGCAAAGGAGGCCACACCACGGCCACCGGACGGCCCTCCCCCAGTTAAGCAACTCCCGCCGCACCTGCTTGCCCAAATTAGAAACAAAAATAGGATCGCCAAAGAGTGGAAGCTCACAAAGAACCCCGTAACTAGGAGGCTACTGAACCGCCTACAAAGAGAGCTCAAGGTCGCACTCACTGAGCACCGCAACCAGCAATGGTCGGCGCGACTTTCGGCCCTCCGCGTGGACGACAATAGCCTCTGGCAGGCGACCAAGCAGATTACCAAAAGACGCGCCAGACTGCCACCTCTGCACGGCGAGCGCGGACTTGTCTTTAGCACCGCAGATAAGGCAAATGCCCTGGCAGATGCCTTTGAAAAACAGTTCCGCCCCGCAGAGGCGCAGGACAGGGACCATGAAGCCGTTGTTCGACGTCAGCTCGCCACATTCCTCGCGGCGGACGACGCCGATGACGACGAAGAAAACACACCGCTCTTCACACCCGACGACGTGAACAGAGTAATCAGGTCCCTACCCAACAAAAGAGCCCCTGGCCACGACCAGCTCAACAACGTAGTAGTGAAACACCTCCCACCCCCTGCCGTAGCCCACATCGCAAATATCTTTAATGAGATCACGCGTTCCCGCAAGTTTCCAAGGTGCTGGAAACACGCAGAAGTCGTCGCGATCGCGAAACCCGGTAAAGACCCGGTTATCCCGCAGAACCACCGACCTATCAGCCTTTTGCCAACCCTTAGCAAAATCTACGAACGCCTGCTACTTATTCCCATTCTCGACCACGTCAGAATACAACAAATCCTGCCTGACTTTCAGTTCGGTTTCAGGCAGGAACACTCCGCGCCCCAGCAACTAATGAGGGTCGTTGAAGCAGCTACTGAAAGCTTCAATCGCAAAAGTTACTGCGGGGTAGTGCTACTTGACGTAGCCGCTGCCTTTGACTCTGTCTGGCACACCGGGCTTCTCTACAAGCTATTCTCCCAAGGCTTCCCAGGTCCGATAGTGAAGCTAATCGCGAGCTATCTCTCCCAAAGGACTTTCTCCGTTAGGATCGAGTCGTCGCTTTCAACAAAACGGCGCATCAGGGCAGGCGTGCCCCAGGGGTCGGTACTGGGCCCGGTACTGTACAACCTGTACACTGCCGACCTCCCGACCGTACCGCTGGTGCACACTGCCCAATACGCCGACGACACAGCGTTCTTCACGCGTAACCCGAACAGAGACAGGGTTACGCGAAGATTGCAAACAGCGCTGGACGAGACCGGCCGCTGGGCTAAAAAGTGGCGCATCACTCTCAATGAAACAAAAACCCAAGCCATTATGATCACCCGGAAACTGGGCAAGCGGGCTCCCGCCCGTCAGCCGCTACTGCTTAAGCTGAACGGCCAAGAACTCCCATGGCGACGAACCGCCAGGTACCTTGGAGTCACCCTCGACACCAGGCTCACCTGGAGGGCTCACATCGAGGACTTGCGCCGCAAAGCTAGTGGTAGGATGCAAATGTTGTATCCTATCCTAAACACCCAAAGCACCCTAGCGGCTGACATAGGAGTCAGAACCTACTGCTCACTAATACGTCCACTAATGGAGTACGCTTGCCCTGTCTGGGGATACGCGGCGCACTGGCACCTCCGCAAACTTCAGTCAGTACAAAACCGCGCGCTCAAAAGGGCGCTACACCTTCCCTTCCGCTTCCCCACTGCTGACCTACATGAAGCGGCTGGAATACAAACGCTCCACGAGCGCTTCATAGAACTGGCCGAAAGTTTTTACGAAAACACGGCCAGATCTGACAACAGACTAATAAAAAACTTGGGACAGTACGACACAACACTGGACAGACACAGACGACCAAAAAGCATGCTAACTAACACAGCCTAAAAGGCAGCACAGCAACACCAAAAACACTGCACCATAACATGACATACATGACAGCAAAGACAAACCACACACAAAGCATAGAGGAGGAAATGTCCCAGAGGACAACACCCTCCACCACACATGCTCTCCTCGAAAGAGAGGATAGCACAAATGCAGTAGTCGGCTGCGCCGGCACGCACTCCGCTGCTCGACTCGCTGCCGCTCGCACCGGTCGTTTTCGTTTCCGTTTCGTGTGCACCGTCGCTAGCCCATCGCCATGTCCGGACGCGGAAAGGGAGGCAAAGTCAAGGGCAAGTCAAAGTCCCGCTCAAGCAGGGCTGGGCTCCAGTTCCCGGTCGGCAGAATCCACCGCCTCCTGCGCAAGGGAAACTACGCAGAGCGCGTCGGCGCCGGGGCGCCCGTCTACCTCGCCGCCGTCATGGAGTACCTCGCGGCTGAGGTGCTCGAGCTGGCCGGAAACGCGGCCCGCGACAACAAGAAGACGCGCATCATCCCGCGCCACCTGCAGCTTGCCATCCGCAACGACGAGGAGCTCAACAAGCTCCTGTCGGGCGTCACCATCGCACAGGGTGGTGTCCTGCCCAACATCCAGGCCGTCCTGCTGCCAAAGAAGACCGAGAAGAAGGCCTAAAGGAGGCCAGGCAATCGCAGCGCCGCGTGCTCCCCTGCACGCAACGCGCTTTGCCGGCTCGGCTCGGCCCACAACAATCGGCCCTTTTCAGGGCCACCACACAAACCTACGTCCAAAGCAAAATTTCAGTCGTCCTCGCCGCACCTTGTTTTGTTTTGTTTTAACTTTGCACTTTCACAGCACAGCCGCCGCCTGGCGGCGCGCGTCCGCCATCTTGTCGTCCACACAGCCCGTGTGGCCCAACACACACATTTTTTTTTTTTTTGCACGGTCGCAGTCGCCTTCCAAACGACAACGGCAGCAATAATGACCATTGTTAAAGGGAGGCGTGTCGACACACCGCCCTCCACTCCCGCGCGCAACGGCCGTCGACACGAACGAAACAAACAGCTGATCCGGCCGCCTATGCCCTACACGCCTTGCCTCGGAAACCCCAACGCCGCCGCAAACACACAGAGCCAAACCACGCAAGCAAGCAAATAATCACCGCCTCTCGCACAACAACACACAGCCCGCCATCTCCATCGCGATCGATACAAAGACACACAATAACAAACACAAACGAAGCAGCTCCACTCTCTCTCACACACACACACAGCCAGCCACATGACACGTTTCCTTTCCTTCTCCCCTCCCAGTCACATCACGTCGCTCAAACGGAAAGAAACAAACAAACAAACAACACACGCAGCAACAACACAGACTCTTTCGCACTTTTCAACTTCCGAACAGTGTGGTGGCCCTGAAAAGGGCCGTTTTCTAGTCTCTCCCACCCACGAGCACGGCCGCGGGAAGGCCAGCGCCCGCTGCGACGCAGCCTAACCGCCGAAACCGTACAGGGTGCGCCCCTGCCTCTTCAGGGCGTACACCACGTCCATGGCCGTCACAGTCTTGCGCTTGGCGTGCTCAGTGTACGTCACCGCGTCGCGGATCACGTTCTCCAGGAACACCTTCAGCACCCCGCGGGTCTCCTCGTAGATCAGACCAGAGATGCGCTTCACGCCGCCCCTGCGAGCCAGGCGGCGGATGGCGGGCTTCGTGATGCCCTGGATGTTGTCGCGCAACACCTTGCGGTGCCGCTTGGCGCCACCCTTGCCGAGCCCCTTTCCTCCCTTGCCGCGGCCTGTCATCCTTCCTTCCTCGGGCAAAGCAAAACGTGCACAAACAGCAGCTGCAGCGGCTGGCGAGTCGGCTACGGTCTGCGCCCAGCGCGCCCGCCGCCCCCCTATATAGACTCTGGCCCGCCCTCCCCCCACCACGCGCAACCGAGGGCATATAAGCGCAGCACGGAGGCTTATCAGCAATAGCACCGAAGCCATAAATACAGGAAATGTAGTAGCAGCGCTGCTACTCGACATAGAGAGAGCCTTCGATAAAGTATGGCACTTAGGGCTCATACACAAACTAATTAAAAACGACATCCCATTAGAAATAGTAAAACTAATAAAAAACATCATTACAGAAAGGGACATAAAAGTAAAAGTAGGGGACAAACTATCAGAGACGCTCAGACCACTGGCAGGAGTGCCACAAGGGGCAATCATATCGCCACTCTTATATAATATATATACATCAGATATACCAAAGCCAGTTGGACTAAATGAAGAACTTGCCCTATATGCTGATGACACAGCGTTCTGGTGCCACGCCCCAACAACCGAAATGTTATCAAAGAAAACCAGCAGATACATTAAATCATTAGAAGAATGGATGTCTGCATGGAGAATTAGGCCAAACCCGACCAAATCGCAGCTACTAATAATCCACCACAGAAACTTCACACAGCTTAAACAACAAAACCCAGAAGACATTGAAATAACACTCTGGGGACAAAAAGTAGAACCAAAGAAGACAGCCAAATACCTAGGACTAGAGATTGATAACCTACTCAATTGGAAGACCAACACAACACAAAAAATAGGAATAGCCAGCACAAAACTAGCCAAAATCAAACTACTACAACATAGAAACGGAGGTGCAGCAACACCAATAGTGCTACATATATATAAAATGTACATACGACCAATACTAGAGTATGCAGGAATAGCATGGTGCGGAAATGTAACACAATGTAACCGAATTAAATCCACAGATAGAAGAATGCTAAGGACACTAGCAAGAAAACCAAGAGAAAGAACGGCAACACTGCACACAACCCTCGATACAGACTCAATGGAAGAACGATTAATAAAACAGATAGCTACATACGGTGACAATAGACTAATCACGAACGAGACAATAAAAGACATAATCATCAAACCACCATTCCACCTCAATCTACCACGCTACAAGTATCCTTACCCACCACAAATCGCCGCAATAGCAACAGAACAAATTCACCCCGGAAAACACAAGGATTTAGAAACAGTTACAACAGGAAAACAACTCCCAGAGCACCTGCAGTTCCACATCATGCCAGACTAATTAAGAGACAGAAAGAAACAGGAATGACACCCAACCCTGGCTGAGGTTTTATGGGGTTTCCCTCAGCTGTAAGGCAAATGTCAGGGCTGTGTATAGTCCCCAAATCCAACAAACCAACTAACAAAATAATAATATAGCAAAATATTAATAATTATATATATACATACAGGAATAGAAAATAGAAAATTTGAACAAGACTACCCAATCTATGAAATAAAAAGTGCCACAACAGAATAACATAAGAATAAGATAAGGCTCCAAAGCGGCATTAAGCCCTCCATGAGCCCGCCCCCACCCTTCCGGTGGAGGAATGAAAGTTAAAAAAAAAAAAAAAAAAAAAAAAAAAAAAAAAAAAAAAAAAAAAAAAAAACACCGAGTCGCGTCGGGACGCCGTCGAGAGGAGACCTGCTAGCAGAGCGCAGACGAAGCGGGCCAGTCTGCCCCGCCACCCCCTCCACTCCGCGCCGAGACCAGCGGAGCAGCGCCCACAGTCAACGGGCAGCGGCTGTAGCGTGCGGACGTCGTCCAGCGCGCTCTCCCCTCCACCCAGCAGCGCGGCGCCGAGCAGCGCAGCGCGCTCAGTCGGCGGGCAGCAGCCGTAGGGTGCGGAGCTACTCCGCGGCGCGGCACCCACCATCTGGCGGAGGGTCACACGTGGCGCAGCGCCTGCAGTCGCGGCGCTACAGTGAAACACGTCTCTCCACCGACGACTAACGGCGGCAGACCGGCACCTACCACCTCACACAACCCACTGAAACGGCGGTGTCACCCGGGGTGTAGCAAAATTTGTCGTATCAAAAAAAGCAATGTCGCGTTCACACCCAGGGTTCAGCCTCTCTTCTGGACTCGCTCTGTCGTGACTCAACGACGAGCCGCCACCGCCGAGTGATCACTCACTCGACACCCGGAGCTCTGAGTTCTGTCTCAGCCTCAACACAGTGTCGCACCTCCCCTTAAAAACAACTAGGGCATTTACCGTGCCAGGGCCCGGTGGCTTGCCCCCTCGAACTAAACAGATCCGAGGCGGCCAGCACCCGTCTCCCGCGCACGCGGAGCAAGTGTAGAAGACCCTCTCTCCCGTGGAGATCCTCGATCCCCCCAAGGGTCACAGGAGGTGCTAACGAAGCGGGAGAAGGTCTAACCCACTCTACTGCGACCACCCCCCAATCCGTCCTTCCCCCTCCCACACCCTACATGGCGAAATACCAACCTCGTCAACCCAAGGACAAAGGCAACCCCCCAGATGCCAACATGGATCCTTCAAGCAGCGCAACACCACCAACCCCAACCGACCCCACTCCTACCACATCCTCAAACCCCCAAAGACTATCCCTCACACTTCATCTCGACCCCGCACTGCAAATTGACTCCACCCAAGAAAGCCAACTACCAGAAGAGGTAGGTTGGCAAACAGTTCACCGCAGAAAAAAGTTCTCCAGAAAGCATACCTCCCTGGAAGACATATCCCTCACCCCCTCCTCCCCCCCCATCAACGACTCCATGCTGGGAGATCCCAGACTCCGACGTAACAGCCTCCCCACTCCCCCCATCCCCTCTCCTATCGCCCTCCGTCCCTATCACCTACTCAACACAACATCATCCCCCACCCACTCCCCAATCCAAGAACCCTTAAAACCCTCTGTCCCCTCCATATACTTCCTAAAGAACCTCCCAGACAATTCCACCAACAAGACCCTATCCCTCACCCTCAGAGAACACCTTCCCTCATTCCGGAATTTCAATGGCTCCCTCAATGTTTTCAGGGATGGCAGGACGGCCAAGCTAACATCATACAAAGATATGGACCCGAATCAACTGCAGCAAGAACTCAGGAAACTCCTGAACTCCAGGGTGACAGTGGAGAGAAAATCCGTTAGGGAAACCGCGGCCCCCCCACACCAACCGAAAAACCCCACAGTCAGCGCAGTAATCAAGGATGTCGGCTTCGACATTCTTCCTGAAGATGTCAAAGCCGAACTCCAACGCCAGGGAATCCCAATTCTAAACGCATGGAGAATTAAATCCCGTAAGACAGGAAATTTTGGCCCCATGATTCGAGTCCTCTCGAACAGTCAGAGGGACATCGATTTCATGCTCGAACATGGAGTCCACATCTACTTGTCGCACCATAGGGTAGAACCTTCAAACCCACCCAGTCCCCTACCCATTCAATGTCAACGATGCCAGCAGTTTAACCACAGAACCGAACAATGCTCCTCTCCTCACAAATGTAGCCGCTGTGGCAAGAACCACCCCCTATCTTCCTGTGAACTAGACCCCTCCGTCACTCCCACCTGCGCCAACTGCGGCGGCCCACACTCCTCCCGCTCCTTCCGTTGCAAAAACCGCCCCCAACAGGCCGTAAACGAACACCTCCAAGCCCCCCTCCACCTCGCTGACACCCCCGCCACCCAAGGTCCTCACCTTCTCATCGAGGACTTCCTTAAATCCATTACATTCACCCTCGCGTCCCTCTTCCAAGGCCGGCGGCAAGAGATAGTATCTACTCTCCGACAGGTGGCCCAAAAATTCTTTCTCAAAGACCTCAAGTACAACCAAGCAGGCAATAACGTCACCACAACGATAATCAAAACTCCGTATTCGCAAGCACTGAGCAGTTAAACACACTTGCCAACACCCTCATCCCCCCCCCCCCCTATTTCATTCATGGCAGTACATCCCATTAGAGAACCCACCAACCTCCTTTTTGTAAACATAGAAGGCATCCACAGCCGCAAAGCCCTCCTCAACGACTGCCTCTGCAGAAACGACATAGACATCCTTGGACTAGCAGAGACCTGGACCAAACCTACTGACAATATGAGACTCAACCGCAACTACGACCACTACGCCAAACACCGACCTGACGGCAGAGGCGGCGTTGCTATATACACCAAGACTACCCTGGCCACCCAAGAGGTTCCACTCCCACCTCAATATCAACATCTAGAGGCAGTCATGATAGCCATACCCCGCCCCAGACGTAGACGCCTCATCATAGCCTGCCTATACAACCCACCAAACACTCCACTCCCAAGATCCTTCCTCCGCTACCTAACAACCTTCAAAGAATACTTCCTCCTAACTGACCTGAACGCAAGACATGAACTACTAGGAGACACAACACACAATCAAAATGGAACCGACCTACTTGACTTTCTCACCACTGAAAACGCGACAAGACTTCCCATCAATACCTTCACCTTCATAGGACACAACGGTTGCTCCCTCCCCGATCACATCCTATACAGCCCCTCCCTCTCTGATACCATCACCCAGTATTCAATAGGTGACACCCTTACCAGCCCTCACCTACCCATCCTCTTCAGCACCTCTGCCATCAACCCCCCTCCCCCAGCTCCCACATCCCGGACGATAAAAATCCATAGCAAAGCTGACTGGGCAAAGTACAAAGAGACCATTAACAACAACCTACTAGCCCCACTAACCATTACCGACACCGACGACCTTAACCGCATCAACGACAGAATAACTGACACCATCAAGACAGCCATCGACACAGCCATCCCCACCAAAACCATCGCCTCCTTCAAACCCCACCTTCCCCCTGAAATTCTCAGACTCATCCGAGAAAAAAGAAAACTCTACCGCGAAATCAACAAAGACAGAAACCCCGACCTTAAAACAATCTGGAACAGGCTAAACAATGAGATTAAGCGACTCACCTCCGAACACCGACAAAAACAATGGGACGAAACCTGTTCCAAACTTGACTACAGACAAGGACGCAAATTTTGGAACAAATTCAAGACACTCACGGGACAAAACACTGACAGGACATTCAAACTAAAGGTAGACGACTCCCCCACCACCGACCCCACCCAAGTAGCAGAAGCCTTCAAAACCATCCTAGAAGACACCCACAAATTCCCACAGGACCCCCTATTTATCGAACCATTCCACCACACAGTCACCACAGAACTCCCCCTTCTACTCGTCTCCCCCACCGCCCCCACAGAAGAAGACATTAAACTGCAGAATGTAATTACCGAGAGCGAAATTAAGAAGGCCATCTTCTCTGGCAGAAACTCAGCCCCTGGCGAAAACGGGATACAGCGTCTACACCTCCGTAACTCCCCCCTCAACACCATCATCCCCCTCCTGTCCCTTCTATTCAACTTCTGCCTCTCCCACAATACCATCCCCACAGCGTGGAAATCCGCCAAAATCATCATGATCCCCAAACCAGGCAAACCCAAATCTGATCCTAAATCCTACCGCCCCATATCCCTCCTCGACGTCCTCCGCAAGACCTTTGAAAGAATAATTACAGACAGACTCTCGCACTTTACTGACAAACTCCAACTCATTCCTCACCTCCAGTCTGGCTTCCGAAAACTCCATTCCACCAATGATCCCCTCCTCAGACTCACATCAGACATAACAAGACATCAGAACCTTGGACAGTGCACGCTCGCTGTCTTTCTGGACATCGAACGGGCATTCGACAAAATCTGGCATGACGGACTTCTATATAAGCTGCTTAAGACAGGCTTCCCACCGCAGACAGTACGACTAATCCAAACCCTATTAAACGACAGACGCTGCCAAATCCACGTCAACCAAGCCACCTCGGCCCCCTTCCGCCCCGAAGCAGGAGTAGCTCAGGGTGGGATTATCTCCCCCCTGCTCTACTCCCTTTACACCATCGACATCCCCACCCCGACAAGAACTAACGAACAACTCCAATTATACGCAGACGACACAGCATACTGGAATTCTGGTCCCTCGACAAACACCATCAACAACCAGACAGCGACCTACCTGACAAAACTAGAAGACTGGATGCGACAATGGCGCATCAAACCCAACCCCACCAAA
This sequence comes from Schistocerca serialis cubense, assembly GCF_023864345.2. Classification (NCBI taxonomy): domain Eukaryota; kingdom Metazoa; phylum Arthropoda; class Insecta; order Orthoptera; family Acrididae; genus Schistocerca; species Schistocerca serialis. The sequence goes on from NW_026048474.1 coordinate 22,121, forward strand.
ACCCAACTCATCCTATTCAAACACCGCAACATCCCCAAAAAGACAAACCAAAATCCCGACCACATCTCCCTCACGCTGTGGGGCACCCAGCTCCTCCCCTCTCCCAATGCAAAATACCTGGGCGTCCACCTCGACAAGTATCTCAACCTGAACAACCATATTAAGGAGACCCTCAGCAAAGTACGTCAACGACAACAACTCATACGACGTGTTCAAGGAAAATTTACAGGCTGCAGTGACAGGACAGCCGTAAACACCTACAAAACGTTCGTCCGCCCACTGTTTGAATATGCAGCAGCGCCTCTCGCCTGCATCTCCAAAACACAAGCTGAAAGAATCTTCCGCACCGAGAGACGAATACTACGCAGCATCCTTCGCCTCCCACCCTCCACCCCCAGACAAGAGGTCTTTGAGGAAGCTAAAGTCACCCCCGTTCAAACAAGGCTAGCCATCCTGAGAGCCCGCTATGGTAAAACCATCCTCACCTCCCGTCCTGACCTACACACAATATACACACACAGAACCAGACACAGAAACAAACCAAAACACAAATACACCTACCCACCAAGAACAATCATAAACAACACCCTCCACGTCTTTCCTGACACAATACACCAACACGAACACGCAAGACAATTACACATACAGAATAACGACACTCCCACCCCCTCCCACCTCCAGGCACTGAACCCCGACCGCCCGCCACCATAATCTCGACCCAATCGATTGCAACAAAACGTTCAAGTGCAACAAAATGGCACATAAATCCGCCTCCACTGTCACCCCTTTCTCCATTTCTAATTCTATTTCTACCTCCTTTGCTTGAAAATTTGTAAATAGTTCTTAAGATAACAAAACATTTATATATGATCAAACCATATTTTAAGAAAATTGTAATTAGTATGTAATTTAGCAATAAGTACAAAATAAATAAAGAAAACCAAAATGTAATACCCTCATCTCTGGCCCCAATAGAGCAACAAGCTCTCCAGCGGCCCATCCGCCTCCCTTTAGGAGCGGAAATGAATAGTTTAAAAAAAAAAAAAAAAAAAAAAAAAAAAAAAAAAAAAAAAAAAAACGCGCGGGCCCGTTGTCAAGGCAGCACCGGACGCCGCGCCGCACCTAACCTCCACGCACGCCGCTCCGCTACCGCTACCGCTACCGCCATGGCCCGCACAAAGCAAACGGCCCGCAAGTCCACCGGCGGAAAGGCGCCGCGCAAACAGCTCGCCACCAAGGCGGCGAGGAAGAGCGCGCCCGCCACCGGAGGCGTCAAGAAGCCCCACCGCTACAGGCCGGGCACCGTCGCCCTGCGAGAAATCAGGCGCTACCAGAAGAGCACAGAGCTGCTCATCCGCAAGCTGCCATTCCAGCGCCTAGTGCGCGAGATCGCCCAGGACTTCAAGACCGACCTGCGCTTCCAGAGCTCCGCAGTCATGGCCCTGCAGGAGGCCAGCGAGGCCTACCTCGTCGGCCTCTTCGAAGACACCAACCTGTGCGCAATCCACGCCAAGCGCGTCACCATCATGCCCAAGGACATCCAGCTCGCGCGCCGCATCCGCGGCGAGCGCGCCTAAACCGCGCCGCGGCACCGCACCGCACAAACAAAAACGGCCCTTTTCAGGGCCACTAACATCTCTCCGTCGCGAGCAAACTTTGTCGGTCGCCTGCCTCTCGCCCCACAACCACACAAAAAAAAACAAAAAAAAAACCACCACTTCCCGTCCGTCCGCCACACCCGCTCACTCTGCCTGCCTGCCTGCTAGCAGCGCGCAACAATCGCACATCATCCCTCCCCGGCCGCTCAAAGCGCACAATACCCAACGGCCGACGTCACACCGCACGGGTGGCTGGCCGGCCGCCGCTTTCGTTTCGAAAACAAAACCCGCACCAACGGCCAGGCAGGCGCGCTCTACACGCCACCGAAATCCCCGCCGACTCCTTCCACATCTCAACGTGCCCCCCCCCCCCCCCGTTGCAAAACATAACACACACAAAGAAACAAACAAAGACCGGACACGACGAGACAAGACATCCGAGAAGAACTGAACGCAGGCAAGCCCAACCAACGTATTCAAAAACAACGTGACAGAAAAACCAACCGTCGGCCGCCGCCAAAAGCACGGCGACACTCCTCAACAACAACAACAACAACACCACCACCACCGCTACCGCCGCCCACACCCGCCACCGACCCCCGCAATCCAACCACCACGGCACGCAAACAGCATCCCCACGGGCATACAGACAGACACCCACACCAAACGCAACACGACAATCAAAACCTTCCCCGACGTGCTTTGATGGCCCTGAGAAGGGCCGTTTTGGGCCGCGCGTCTCTTGCGCGCCACTAGACGACGACGGGGGGTGGGGACGACGGAGCCAAGCGCCAAACCCTTCCTTTCCCATCTCTTTCTCCTCTACTCTACTTCTTCTTCTTGGGCGAAGCCTTCGCCTTAGACGGCGTCGTCGCCTTCTTCGGGCGCGGCGCCTTCGGCTTCTTCGTCGGAACCTTGGCGGCCTTCTTCGCCTTCGACGGCGACTTGGCCTTGGCCGGCTTGGCCGCAGCCGCCTTCTTCGCACCCGCGGGAGCGGCCGACGCCGCAGACGCCTTCTTGGCGGCGCCCGCCTTCCGACCGGTCGCCGCCTTCACGCCACCAGCCTTCTTTGCGCCGGCCGCACGGCCGCCCTTCTTCTCCTTGCTGGCCGGAGCGGCGCGCTTCTTCTTGGCACCGCCAGCACGAGCCTTGCCGCCCTCGGCCGCCCCCCCGCCGCCGGCGCCGGCAAGCTTGAACGAGCCGGACGCGCCCTTCCCCTTCGTCTGCACCAGCTCGCCCGCCACGACGGCCGACTTGAGGTACTTCTTGATAAACGGCGCCAGCTTCTCCGCGTCCAGCTTGTAGTGCGCGGCAATGTACTTCTTGATCGCCTGCAGCGACGACCCGCCGCGCTCCTTCAGACTCTTGATGGCGGCCGTCACCATCTCAGAGGTGCGCGGGTGCGCAGGCTTGGCGCGCGGCTTCTTCGCAGACTTGGCCTTCTTCGTAGTGCCGGTGGCGGCGGGTGCCGCAGCAGTCTCGTTCGTAGCCGCCTGATCTGCCATTTCGACGACGCGCGTAACACACAGCGAGAGCGAGAGCGAGCGGGACGGCAGGCACGCAGGCACAGCACAGCAGAGCAGAGAATCACAAGGGCCCAGCCAGTGTCGCGGGCGGGCGCGGACGGCCGAGAGAGCGGCCGCCACTCTGCGCGCCGCCGCGCCGCGCCTCCCGCGCTTGCTACCGCCCAACGTCCGACAGCCTGTGCGGAGCAGCCCCAAACCTGCGCCACAACCGCCCGCGCCTTTCAAACCACCGAGGATGGGGCTACACACAGCCACACCACAGTCGCCAACCAGTCGCCACGGCAGCGCCGCAAACCACGGCCAAACTGCAGCTACCGCGCGCTACAGCCTGGGTCGGCCCGCCGAGAATCGCCGCCCCCGCCCAAATGCCGCCCCCACAGCCCCAGCCGACGACCCGCCACAATGGCCAAACCTTCGGCAAAACTCCCACACCGTCGCCGCGGCAGCCCGGCCAGCGCGGCCGGCGCCACAGCCACACAAGCCGAGGCGTGCGGCGATGACGGCCGTGCAAACGCGCCTCCGCCGCCCCATCGCCTTCCGTCGCCCTCCCGCCGTTTCCCGATCGGCCCGCAGCCGTCGGGCCACATCGCGCGCCGTCCTCCTCCTCTCGCCCGCCAACATTCACAGCCGTTTCTCAACAATTGCCCGCCGCAAACGGACGCCGCCTGCGCAACAGGCGCCGCCGCCCCTCGCCGCTTCCGACCCAACCCCTCGACCGAGGCAAACCGCAATCCGAATCTACAGACCAACCCAATCTGCCGTCAGCACACACGACAGCCGACCTTACACGTTACGCGTTACACATTACGTTTACACGTCTAGGTTAGGTTAGGTTAGGTTAGGTTAGGTTAGGTGGACGTGGGTTAGGTTAAGGGGACTTGGGTTAGGTTAAGCGTCAAACTTAGGTTAAGCATTCAAACACGTCAGGCGTCAGAGGTTAGGTTCGGTTAGGTTAGGTTACACGTTAGGTTAAGGGGTCAGTGCTAGGTTAAGAAGCGTCAAACGTAGGTTAAAAAGCGTTCAAAAAACGTGAGGCGTGAGCCGGACAGCTTTCCTTACGTAGACGTTAGGGGCTCAGGCTGAGCTCACCTCACCACAGGTTAGGTTAGGTTAGGTTCGGTTCGCTCAGCGTAAAGCGCCGAGGTCAGGCTACGTTCGTTCACCTTCGGGCGCCACACTTTCGGTTGAAAGGTCGCGACGGGACGACGTCGGCAGGCACGCCGCAAACAAACAAACAAACAAACAAACAAACAAACAAAACGTACAGACGACGTCGACAACCGCCGACAGACGGGGAGCAGCACGACCACGACCAGATACCGAGCGCGAACGAGACACACGCGAACCACCCCCACCGGCCAAAGGGCACCACACAACAACCCAGAGCACCACGTGTCGACACCAGGGCAACCGCCCGCAACTGCGCTTTCCGCGCCGGCCCGGATGCACGTCGTGCTACAACAACACCACTACCGTACACAGCCGCTGTTCACAACATCACTATCATGCGCGCCCGCGGCTCGCCGCCGTCGCGGTCGCACCCCCAACGCCAGCACTTTTGCACCACCATTCACACGCACCGCAACACAGCTCGCCGACACAGCCGAACAAAACAACCACCACACAACAACACAACGCCGCCGCCGCCGCCTCTACTTGTGCCGGCGACCCACCCCGCCGATGGCGCACCTTTCGCCAGCCGGCAATCGACACGCACCCACCCACCCCCCCCCCCGGGGCCCAGTGCAAAAAAAAAACACACAAAAGAAAAAAAAAACAAAAAAAAAACACACACACACAAAAACGACACGGGAGGCGCACACCGCCACTTCGCGCGCACGCCACCAACCAGTCGTCGTCTCAAAATAACAAACAAACACCAAAAAACAAACAAAATAAACTAACAACTAGGGCAACACAAAACAAAACAAAAAAACAAAAAACGCCTCGCACGAACCGCCCACAAAAAGGACACGCACACGCACAGCCTCTGCTGACGGCCACGACGCAGCGGCACGCTGCTCCTGTCCCGCGCCCCGCGCCCCACTCGATTCACAACACTCACGCGACACCGTCAACGACGGGCTCGCTTCCCGCAACCTACCACCTTTCCGCCACGACGCACAGCCCCAGCCCCACCCGACGACGCCCGTGGCAACGACTGCACTTTCAACACCGCCTCCCCCTTCCCCCCCAACACACACACAGCCAGCCAAAAACGCACTCGCGACCCACACATGCACGTGCATCGGCACACGCCAACCAGTCAACGTCGACAACCACACGCAAGGCTCGAAACGAAACCGGCGTCCTTCCACGTTGCCATCAAGCTACACGACACAAGACACAAGGAACCAACACAACAGCCGGCCCCACTAATTCCCACTCTCACGCCGCAAAAAGCACACCGAAACCGCCAAACGCACGCACATTCCCCTTCGCACTGACACCGACCGGCTCGCTACCACACCTCCCGGCAGCCGTTTCACAAACATGACACGGCGTGACGCGACATCACGGGCCTACGCACACCGGACCCACTCACACTCTCTCCTTTCCTTCTGTTTTTCCCGACGCCTTCGGCCGGGCACACGCGGCACAACGCCGCCAATTCACCACACCGCCCACACAGTCGACAAGCGCCCGCCCTGTACGGCACACGCAACGACGCAGCGCAGCAAAGGGCGCCCGCAACACATACCTCTCCTCTCTCTCTCTCTCTCTCTCTCTCTCTCTCTCTCTCTCTCCGCCGCCCGACGCGCCAACCGCCACACCACACCGCCAGCCACTCGCAAATTGTGCACTGCCACCAGCCACACGTCCAACACGCCGCGCCGCCTCCGGCCACCCGCCAGGGGGCGCTCACGTCCGCGACAACAGCGCGGCCCGCCGGGCCGGGCCGAACCGAACCGAGCCGCCGCTGCTCTGCACTCGGCACGGCCACACCCTGCTGCAGACCGGGCTCGTCTCCCTGTACGCGTCTGCCTGCGCATCAACACAACGGGGCAAGTGAGCAAACCCCGTCACAACACGCCACATCGCGCAATGGCCGTGCCGACCTTTTTCTCTCTACCGCCATCCCTTCTTCTCGCGTTTTACTCGTTGTTGCTGCAGCGGCGCACACCTACACATCCACAGCCCCAGCCGGCCTCACCTCAGGGCCCGCCGCCAGCGTCTCCTCCTCGGGCACAGGTGCGGTGCTGTGGCCGCCCATCCAACCGCATTGCTGGCCGTCCAGTCCAGCCGCCAGGCGTTCCCACTGCCGCGCACCGACCCTGCTGCAGAAAACGAAGCATAGCCAGACCGACCGATACACAAAGCAAGCCGTCGCCTCGCCTCTTGTCCTTCCTTCCGCCCCCGCCCTTCTCACACCACCGCCTCTCCACTTTCGCCCCCCCCTCCTTTTTTTTTTCTTATTTGTTTCTTTCTTTCTTTCTTTTCTTTCTTTCTTTCTTTCTTAGGGCCGTCTCTCCTTCCCGCCATGGCGGTTACGGCACCGCCTGCAGCAGCGGATTTTTGCGCCCACACGCCTACTCCTACCACCATTAACCTTGCCCTGCCCTGCCCATCAACGTCGCAGTCGAACCGACGCTTGCCAACACACTGCCCACGTTCCTTTCTCTTTTCGGCCTACGCCCATTACGCGCCGCCGCCACAGCCTATTACTCTCCCTTCCCTTCCCACAACACACCGACGTCATCACACGCACCCAAAACAGGGGCCACGACCGTGTTCCTCGCCCACTCCCATCCCGCACGGTACGCACATTCCCAACTACTACCGCGCACCCTCCCTTCCAATCTGTGTGTCTGTGTCCTGTCCGCGCGTGACGCCTCTCAACATCCGCCGTCCCCCGTCCCCCGTCCCGTTTTCGCCCCCATGCCGTCGTCGCGCCGCCTCCTCCTCCCCGTCCACCGCCGCCCCTGTCCGCCCCGCACCACACCATACACCGCTGCTTGTCCCGGCCGTTGCCACCAAAGGCGCCAACCGCAAACGCGCCACGCCGCAGCCCCCGTGCGTCTCGCTCGCTTGCATCTCCGTGCCGACGCTGCCTCTCTTCCCGCACGCACTCGACCTCGACAACACAGTCTTTGGCTCCGCCACTGCGTGTTCCGGTGGTGCGCACGCTGCAACACGTATGTATTCATTACCAGAGCGATGGCGAGGCATGACAGCATCTCTGTCTGACCAGAGAGTTATTTATCGTTGCTAGTCGGCGCTTGGACCGAGCCAGACGACAGTAGTGGCACGCAGCGAGTCGCCAGGAACAGTTGTTATATATATTGTAGCGCGAGTCGGCAGAGGTAGTAGTCAGTCGACAGTAGTAGCGGGTGGACGGTTGTACTGAGCGGGCGTCGGCGGCGTGCTCTGCTCGTCTCGCGACTCTGGTCACGGTTCGGGACGATGTACAGTATATTGTGTTATAATAACAAGGTAGTGTGAAGCTGCATTGCGCAAATCTGATAACGTATGTTAATTGTACTTATTTTGTTCAACAACAAATGCCCCAATATTACGTTTTTTCTCAAGTAACTTTTTTTTTTTTTTTTTTTTTTTTTAAAGAAAAACATTCACTTTTTAAAGACTACTTCCTATGGCATTTCCCTCCAAGGAGTGCAATTAATTACCAGCCAGCACTCATTCATTGCACACAGCTGTGTAAGGGGTATCTACAATTGAGGAGCAGATATAAATGCACTTTTTTGTGTGTGTGTCTTTTTTCATTGGGGTAACGATCTTTGGCTCTTTTTATTCTGAATACAGGGCCAAAGGTCAACGCTGCTGCCCTCATACAATGTATCAGGTTTCATTATGTCTGTTGCACTGTTACTTATCGTTGGGTTTGTTTTGTAGGGACGTTAACATTCTGGCACATTTTTATTATCATCGGACTCTCTGCTATTTGTGCGGGGAGGTTATACCTGGGTCCATTTCCATTTACATTTTAATCTTGATAGACTTTTTGTTTTCTTTTTTTTGTTTCTTGTTGTTTTCCCTTCTTTTTTTGTTGTTTTGTTTTGTTTTGTTTTTCCCGCTCTCACCACCGCCGCCGCATCACGCCATGGCCTCCCCCTTACGTTTTTGGTTTCTTTTTCTGTTCTTCAACTGCTTCAACATCACCGCGCCCCATTTCCACACCACAGCCATCAGCCTCCAAGACGGGCAGGCGCAGTGTGCCATTTCCGGCGCACAAGCACACCCGTACGGTACTCTCCTCGCCCCCACGCCACCAACAACACAGCGACCACGCGGCTTTCAGGCATGGCACGGCACCGGCGAAATGCGCCGCCCCCGCCCCCGCCCCTCCGCGCATCCGTCCGTCTCGCCACGTTCACTGACAGCCGCGTCTGCGGCTACACCACGACAACCACAACACAACAACGCTCCCCTCCCTGGCACCTCATTGTTTTTCTCCTCCTCTTTTGCACAAACCACAACGCCGAGCACAGGCGCAAGCCACCCACACCGCGCCCCTCCCCGTCCCGTCTTTTGGCCGCCGCTCCTCGTTCGCCCCCTCCCATCTCCCGAATGCCATGCCAGCAGCGTTACGCATGCCCCTCCCCTGTCCACACAACACTACCGCCAAACGAACAGCCTTCCGGGCCACATGCAGGGCACGCCCACCTCCAAACACTGCCAATTCACGGACGCAATTCGCTAAACACACACACACACACACACACACACACACACACACACACTTTCTCGACACCTTTCTGTAGGGAGGGTGCGTCATCTCGACCGTGACAGAGTGACGGCAACTATCGACGATCCATTTCCCCCCCACTGGTAAAACATGTCCACTAAACACCTACATACATCATTCAAGTACACAGACAATAGCATACACACAATGGGAGGGCACACGAACATGGACGGCACGGCACTGTCATACACTCTTCCTCAGAACCATATCAACAAACGTTACGTACATCCGGGAAAGCGAAAGCAAAAAGCAAAGGCAAAAGCCCAATGCAGCCGTCAAAGGTAACGTTCACCACGGCAGACACTTGCAGCCGCGCCGCCGTTAAACGCATTTCAGTGCGGCTCCAATACGCCTCCGACACGGGACCGTTCCGTTGCTCTACGAATGCGTTCCTCCCTTTTTCCCTTCCTCTCTCTTTTGCCCCCCCTCTGTCCGTTCCTCCTGCACTCTTGCCTCATTCCTCACGTTCTGCCCAGACATTCGACCGATCAAAGTCAACCTTTCGTTACCGTTCTCGGCGCGACGGTGTACAACAGTATGACGGGTGTGCCCAAGACTTCGGTTCAGTTGCGTGACGCCGGTCTATCGCGCCGATCGACAGTTACTCAGGGGGCGACGGATCGGACCACGTCACCGACACACAAAACTATGTCAAACAAACAAATACATACCGGATGGACACAGACAAACACGTGTACAGACATTCGCCAAAAACGACCGCCGCCGCCGCCGCCGTCTAGCGTCGCGCTTACTGTACTGCACTGGACACGCGTGCATCTCGAATGACGACATCGGTGTGCGTGCGTCGTACGCAATCAGTCAGACACGGCTATCAAAAATCAGAGTCGAATGGTACATCGTCGTGCGTGTCGCCGTACACGTACAGTACAATACAACAACAATGCGTCTTAATGGCACGTTCATTTCAACGTCACTCCACACACCTCCACGCTGCAGTTACGTCGCACCATTGTCAACTCGGCGTACAGCAAAGGGAATAGTGGGCGGCAAAACATTTCACATCTCACCCTCGCCATGTGTCATGTGCAAACCAAACCCGCAGACGGCCGTCGTTACGGTGACACAACGCCAACGAGGCGTGCCACCATTCCACGCCACGGCGACCAACCTCGTGGCCGTACCCCGCAACAACGCTTTGACGCGGACCCCCCCACCCACAATCAAAATGCACACATCACAGCCGTCCACAAAACAACAACAACAATTCCGCCCTTCCCGCAAAGGCACGTTGGTGGCCCTGAAAAGGGCCGTTTTGCCGCTCTCGCAACGGAGGAGCCTTCTCCATCCTTCCTTCCATTCCAGAGCCACCTCCTTACTTGGAGCTCGTGTACTTGGTCACCGCCTTCGTGCCCTCGCTCACGGCGTGCTTGGCCAGCTCGCCAGGCAGCAACAGCCGCACAGCGGTCTGGATCTCGCGGGACGTGATGGTCGAGCGCTTGTTGTAGTGCGCCAGGCGAGAAGCCTCGGCCGCAATGCGCTCGAAAATGTCGTTCACGAAGCTGTTCATGATGCTCATCGCCTTCGACGAGATGCCCGTGTCAGGGTGCACCTGCTTCAGCACCTTGTAGATGTAGATGGCATAGCTCTCCTTCCTCTTGCGCTTCTTCTTCTTGTCGCCCTTCGAAATGTTCTTCTGCGCCTTGCCAGCCTTCTTGGCGGCCTTCCCGCTAGTCTTGGGCGGCATCTCGAACGAACGTACGGCAGCAGCAACACCAGTAGCAAGCGCTCCGCTCTAGTCAGCGTCTCCCCACACAGTGGCACCCGCCGACATGAAATGGCTGGGTCTATACCCATGGTGTACTTGAAGAACCAGCGTCCTTGAAACGCTCTGTCTTACGAGGTGTTCCTTTATGGTGCGGATTCAGGGTTATATATGGTATTGGCTAGGGGTCGGTTTTCCCCTGGATAGATGATGGTTGTGGAGGCGGCAGCGATGATGGTGTAAATGTATGTTTGCACATGAATTTATATGACTAACGCCTGAATTGGCGATGGATGGTGGCGATTGGTGCTCTCTGGCCAGGGTTTTCATCCCTTCCCAGAGAGTTGATGAGTTGGTGTGGTGATGCATTGGATGATTCGTAGAATTTTAATGATTTTTGTTTTATGAGGTGATAAAATGATGGCTGTCCTAACATTGCTCTGATCTCCTCATTGCTCGAGAACCATGGAGCGTCTGCAACTATACGGAAGGCTTTGTTCTGGATGATTTCCAACTGTTTAAGGTTGGTGTCTGCTGCCATACTCCACGCTTCTGAACCGTAGAGCATGGCTGGCAGGATGATCGTTTTCCAAATTTTGAGCTTGGCAGGTATTGTGAGTCCCCTGCCTTTAAGGAGAGGATATAACTGAAAGAGCCGGGCGGAGCCCTTGTTTCTGGCCTCTTTAATGTGATGCACAAATGTCAGATTCTTATCCAGTTTTAGCCCGAGGTAGGTAACTACTTCTCTCCAGGGTAGTACCTGGTTGTTGTGCGTGATATTCACTATGGGGCGTTTGATTTTGTGGCTGAATAAGATAGTCTGGCATTTGTCTGCGTTTATCTTTATCTTCCATAGATTGCACCACTTTGTCACTTTGTCTAGGTGTCGTTGTAGGCGGTAGGCTAAATAGTTGATGTTTCTGCCACTGTGGTATAATGCAGTATCATCTGCATATAGGGCAATGTTGCCGCCCGGCTCCTTCGGCAGATCGTTTGTGTATAGTAGATATAGGAGGGGGCCAAGCACAGATCCCTGTGGGACACCCGCTTCTATTTGTTTTAGCTCGCTGTTTGCTCGATCAACTGTAGAGTAGAATTTTCTTTCCACCAGGAAAGAGTGGACTATTTTAAGCAGGTGAAGTGGGCAGTTCATCTTCGACAGTTTGTATAGCAGACCGCCATGCCAAACCCGGTCGAACGCTTTTTCAATGTCCAGGAAAATGGCAGCTGTGCTATTGCCCTGGCTCTTCTCTGTGCAGATGTGCTCCACCAGACGAATGGCTTGTTGTGTTGTGCTATGCCCAGCACGAAATCCAAATTGCTCGGCGATAAGGATGTTGTTGGCGGATAGGAATTGTAGTAGGGAGTTTTGGATGAGGATTTCAAGTAATTTTGATAGATGGTTGAGCAGGGAGATTGGTCGATGGTTTTGAGGGAATAGGTGATCTTTATTTGGTTTTGGGATTGAAATTACTTTAGCAACCTTCCAGGTTGAAGGGAAATACTGAGTTGTAAGACAATTATTTAGGATGGCAGTGAGATGGGAGATTGCAGGTTGGGGGAGGGCCTTAAGGAAGGGTGGTTTGATGTTGTCAGGACCAGGGGCTTTTGCAGTGCCGATTCGCCTGATGATAGCTGCAACTACACGCTCGCTGGTCAGTTCGAAGGTCGTGTCGGACCTGGCGCGAAGTCTGCGATGGAGGTGTCGTTCCACCCGCTGTTCCAGGGCATCTGCTTCGTCCTCGTCGTCCTCTATGACATTCTCCTGGAATTGGAGCTCGAGGGTGTTTGACATGGCAGTCGCTTTGTCTTCTGGTGTGTAAACCAACCCGTTCTGCCCGTGTAGTGGTCTGTTGGCTTTGTGGGGTTGCCGCCTAGCTTTTATTATCCCCCAGAACTTTTCCGGATTTCTCTCAGCTGCCTGAAGACTTTGTTCCCACCTGGAACATCTCAGGAGTTTCAGTCTTGTCTGTATTTCATGGCCCATCTGGGTCATGCGTCTCCTATCCTGAGGGTCTCGGAAGGTCTGCCATCTTTTACGCGTGCGGTTTTTGTCCGATATTAGCTGTGCTAGATCTGGGGGCAGGTTGGATCTCCCATTGTTATGTGTGATTTTGGTGGTGGCAGCCTTTCCACACGCCTTGATAATGTTGGTAAACTCCTCTATGGCTAGATCTATTTCCGCGTGGGTTGGCATGTCTGGTGCATGGTCTGGGATGTGTGAGGCAACCAGTTGCTTGTATCTCTCCCAGTCAGTGTACAGTGTTGTGTGTACTCTGTTGTTGGGAACGTCCTGATCTCCCTCAAATCTGAGTACCACAGGGCTGTGATCTGAGTTAAGACTGTTGACAACTTCTGTAGTGGTTGCTAGATTGATATTTTTTAGTAAAAATATGTCAAGTATGTCTGGTCGACACCTTGAATCATACGGGAAGTGAGTAGGCTCGTCTGGAGAGACAACCTGCACTGCTGGATGGTTATCAAGATACCTTAATAACCGATTTCCACTGGTGTTCGTGGTGCGGCAACCCCATGCCCTGTGCTTGGCGTTCAGGTCCCCTCCTACTATTGTATTGTGACTGCCATTCAGGAGACCGTCCAGGTCGTGGGGAAATAGTGTTGTGCTCGGTGGATGGTATACTGCCACCAGGTGTGTGGGGCGGTTGTTGAGAACAACCTCTACCGCTGTTGCCTCTGTGTTAATCAGTCTTGGTACAGGTACCTGGCGATGGCATATGCGCCGTTTTATTAGGATACCTGTACCGCCACCTTGCCTGTTAGGACGGTCCGTCCTAATTAGTTGATAGTTGCGGACCTGAAAGGTGTCGTCAGGGGTGAGATGGGTCTCACTGAGGAGAGCCACATCGATTCCATGATCGTCCAAGAACATCTCGAGCTCGAACCTGTCGTGATAGATGCCATCTGCATTCCAGATGGCGATGGTGATATGTTGCTTCTCATCTTCATTTGCCATTGGAAAGCAGTGGTAGGATGTTGGTGGCGAGTATTGTGATTGTTGAAATTAAGTCTGGGGCTGCTGCTACTTTGGTGCATAGCTGGGTTATGCCTTCAAGGACGGCTGGTGAAATGAGGGACTTAATGAGCGCCCAAATCTTTGATAGGAACTGGAGTGGCTGTTCTTGTTCGATCTGAACAGAACTTTCCTGTGCAGTGGTCTGGCCACTGACGATGTTAGTAGTGTTGTTGGAATCTGCTGGTGCAGCTGTGGCTTGGGCGGATTCGGTGGGTATGGCTTGGGCTGGTATGGCCCTTGGTGGTTGTACATTTGTAGCCTTTGACGTCGAGGGCAGTGGCGTTGTCTCTGCCTTCTTTGTTTCAGGTTGGGTTGGGATGGGGAGGGGTGTGGTTTGTGGGGGAGAGACGACCTGTGGGGGTGGGGTTCTTTTTACAGGCAGAGTTGCCTTGAGGGGGGATCTTTGCGGCTTTGGTTTAGGGGTATTTGAGGGGGGAGGAGTGCGCCCAGTTTTCACAACCTCGGCTAAGGTTCTAATGCCGGTAGGGCTATCGTCTTGGTGTGACTGATGATGTGGAGTGGATGGTTCTGTACTCCTCTGGGTTTGAGTAGGGTTGGGAGGACTTGTTTCTGCTCTAGTAGGAGTCGGGGATGGTGGGGGGTTTACTTCTTCCATGGATAGTGCTGGAGGGGGGTTGGAGTTTTTCTGTGGCGCCCTAGGAAGTGGTTCCTGCCTTCTAGGAGCTGATGCTCGCTGTCGCTCCCACGCCTGGACGATCTTCAGTCGCTCTGGGCAGCCCCTGAAGGAGGCTGGATGGTTGCCCCTACAGTTGGCACATATGGCCGGTTCTTCTCTTTTCTTTGTGCAGGCGCCAGAAAGATGCGGTCCTGCACATTTAACGCACCTGGGGGCGAGTTCGCATTGGTTTGCCCCATGTCGAAATCTCTGGCATAGATAGCACTGTGTCGGCCCACTTGGTTTTTGGTATAATTCTATGGTAACCTTCATATGAAGTAGTCTCTCCACTTTGAATATTTTCCTAGCCTCCGCCGTGTTCAATAGATTGACCTGGAAATTGGCCGTTTTTCGTCTTGGCGCTGATACTATGTTTCCAGAGTCATCGATTTCTGTCTGCGGCTTAGACATTTGGAATACGTCTTGCACCGGAAAGCCCTTCTCGGCGAGTGCGTTCTTGACGTCCTCTGGGGTCCAGTAGGGCGTCAGTCTTTTAACGACGACCTTCAGTGTACTCTTCGGGTCGTCGTTGTACGTGAAGAATTCTAGATTACGCTTCCTGAATTCTTGCTTGAGGTATTGGAAATCCTCTGGGTTAGTAGCCTGATAGACAATGCTATCACCCTTGTACGTGGTACTGAGGGCACCCATTAGCTTTCCTTGAATTTGTCCTATCAAGGTCGTGTACCCTTTGGTCTCGAACACAGTGATAGGGGGAACCCTTCGACCTCTGTTAGTTCTTTGGTTTCTATTTTGTGTGGGGCCCCCTTGCGCCTGGGGAGCTACTGTACTTATTTTCTCCTGTCCCCTGTTGCCGCCCTCTGACGTCGTCTGGGTGGCCTTTGGCGTTGGTGCTGCGCTTTCTGCGTTCGCACTGATATCTGTTGGTTTTTGGGGGCGGTCAGATTTCGTGATTTCGATTTCTGTGCCCTGGCATTGCTGTGGCAGAACAGGATTTACCTGTTCTGCCGTTTCGACGTGTTTTGGGTTTTCTTTTGCTGAGGCAGGTGGCGTGTGCAGTTGAATTTCTTCTGCAATAGCGGGTTGCAGGGGCTGCCCAGATTTTTCCTGTTTTTGAAGCAGCCTCCCGCTTCGCCGCAGACGTCCCTCGCCCAGTGACGAGATAGAGCTGCTGTCACTGTCGGTGGCAATGACAAGATTGTCAGAGTCCGAGCTAGTGACTGAAGATGGTGATGGGGGTGGGTGGTCCATAGATGAAGAAAGAGATGATGATGTAGTCGCGATAGATGTCGGGTCCACACTGTGTGAGTCGCCGCTTGGATGTCGATCCTGTGGGTGCCCCATAGTGGGGCAACCGTGAAACGAAACGGTTTACTGAATTTGTCCTATATTTCGACAATTTCCGTGCCAGTGACCTTTCCCTACACCTAGCAGGCGCGGGATACCACCAAGGGCCTCACAGTCAGTCTGTTTGACTGTGTGGCTCGGCGGGTCCCTGGACTGCAGCTTCCCTAACACCTATGGCACAGAAATTCTCGAACAATATCGCTGATTTATAGTCGCCTACTTGCGGCGCGATGTTCTTCTTTCTTCTCGATCTATCCCATGTCAGAACGAGCGGTCAGTGGTCCAGAATTCCGTCCCCGGTCTTGAGTGTGCAACACGACTTTTGCTTTTCTAGAATCGACAGTTTTGCTTTTCCTGAAAACACACACTCGACCACGTCCGGAAACCCAGAACAAAGCGCGACCCGCTAGCCCCGACGGTACGGCAAAACACGCCGCTATAGCGCGAGCACGCAAGGCGGCGACCAAGCACACGAGAAGCAAGCAACGAGGCGAGCTCTGGACAAAGGCGGCGAGAGCGCGCGGTGGGAATTTCCAGGGCTGGGAGCACAATAGCGGCGCGGAGCACAGGTAGACGCACGTCCGTCCGCTTCGCAGTCCCACCTCGGAATGGCACCTGGCCTGGCTGGCACCCGCCGCCAGCCGCCGCCGCACCTTTACCAGCTCGCCCTGTTGCGGCCGCCGACCAATGGGGCGCGCGCGCAACCGGCCGCCGCACCCGAGCCCATAAAGCACCCCCACCCCGGCTGCGCCGGCACGCACTCCGCTGCTCGACTCGCTGCCGCTCGCACCGGTCGTTTTCGTTTCCGTTTCGTGTGCACCGTCGCTAGCCCATCGCCATGTCCGGACGCGGAAAGGGAGGCAAAGTCAAGGGCAAGTCAAAGTCCCGCTCAAGCAGGGCTGGGCTCCAGTTCCCGGTCGGCAGAATCCACCGCCTCCTGCGCAAGGGAAACTACGCAGAGCGCGTCGGCGCCGGGGCGCCCGTCTACCTCGCCGCCGTCATGGAGTACCTCGCGGCTGAGGTGCTCGAGCTGGCCGGAAACGCGGCCCGCGACAACAAGAAGACGCGCATCATCCCGCGCCACCTGCAGCTTGCCATCCGCAACGACGAGGAGCTCAACAAGCTCCTGTCGGGCGTCACCATCGCACAGGGTGGTGTCCTGCCCAACATCCAGGCCGTCCTGCTGCCAAAGAAGACCGAGAAGAAGGCCTAAAGGAGGCCAGGCAATCGCAGCGCCGCGTGCTCCCCTGCACGCAACGCGCTTTGCCGGCTCGGCTCGGCCCACAACAATCGGCCCTTTTCAGGGCCACCACACAAACCTACGTCCAAAGCAAAATTTCAGTCGTCCTCGCCGCACCTTGTTTTGTTTTGTTTTAACTTTGCACTTTCACAGCACAGCCGCCGCCTGGCGGCGCGCGTCCGCCATCTTGTCGTCCACACAGCCCGTGTGGCCCAACACACACATTTTTTGCACGGTCGCAGTCGCCTTCCAAACGACAACGGCAGCAATAATGACCATTGTTAAAGGGAGGCGTGTCGACACACCGCCCTCCACTCCCGCGCGCAACGGCCGTCGACACGAACGAAACAAACAGCTGATCCGGCCGCCTATGCCCTACACGCCTTGCCTCGGAAACCCCAACGCCGCCGCAAACACACAGAGCCAAACCACGCAAGCAAGCAAATAATCACCGCCTCTCGCACAACAACACACAGCCCGCCATCTCCATCGCGATCGATACAAAGACACACAATAACAAACACAAACGAAGCAGCTCCACTCTCTCTCACACACACACACAGCCAGCCACATGACACGTTTCCTTTCCTTCTCCCCTCCCAGTCACATCACGTCGCTCAAACGGAAAGAAACAAACAAACAAACAACACACGCAGCAACAACACAGACTCTTTCGCACTTTTCAACTTCCGAACAGTGTGGTGGCCCTGAAAAGGGCCGTTTTCTAGTCTCTCCCACCCACGAGCACGGCCGCGGGAAGGCCAGCGCCCGCTGCGACGCAGCCTAACCGCCGAAACCGTACAGGGTGCGCCCCTGCCTCTTCAGGGCGTACACCACGTCCATGGCCGTCACAGTCTTGCGCTTGGCGTGCTCAGTGTACGTCACCGCGTCGCGGATCACGTTCTCCAGGAACACCTTCAGCACCCCGCGGGTCTCCTCGTAGATCAGACCAGAGATGCGCTTCACGCCGCCCCTGCGAGCCAGGCGGCGGATGGCGGGCTTCGTGATGCCCTGGATGTTGTCGCGCAACACCTTGCGGTGCCGCTTGGCGCCACCCTTGCCGAGCCCCTTTCCTCCCTTGCCGCGGCCTGTCATCCTTCCTTCCTCGGGCAAAGCAAAACGTGCACAAACAGCAGCTGCAGCGGCTGGCGAGTCGGCTACGGTCTGCGCCCAGCGCGCCCGCCGCCCCCCTATATAGACTCTGGCCCGCCCTCCCCCCACCACGCGCAACCGAGGGCATATAAGCGCAGCACGGAGGCGCGCGGGCCCGTTGTCAAGGCAGCACCGGACGCCGCGCCGCACCTAACCTCCACGCACGCCGCTCCGCTACCGCTACCGCTACCGCCATGGCCCGCACAAAGCAAACGGCCCGCAAGTCCACCGGCGGAAAGGCGCCGCGCAAACAGCTCGCCACCAAGGCGGCGAGGAAGAGCGCGCCCGCCACCGGAGGCGTCAAGAAGCCCCACCGCTACAGGCCGGGCACCGTCGCCCTGCGAGAAATCAGGCGCTACCAGAAGAGCACAGAGCTGCTCATCCGCAAGCTG
Source organism: Schistocerca serialis cubense (assembly GCF_023864345.2). Lineage (NCBI taxonomy): Eukaryota > Metazoa > Arthropoda > Insecta > Orthoptera > Acrididae > Schistocerca > Schistocerca serialis. Next base: position 40,477 of record NW_026048474.1, read on the forward strand.
CCATTCCAGCGCCTAGTGCGCGAGATCGCCCAGGACTTCAAGACCGACCTGCGCTTCCAGAGCTCCGCAGTCATGGCCCTGCAGGAGGCCAGCGAGGCCTACCTCGTCGGCCTCTTCGAAGACACCAACCTGTGCGCAATCCACGCCAAGCGCGTCACCATCATGCCCAAGGACATCCAGCTCGCGCGCCGCATCCGCGGCGAGCGCGCCTAAACCGCGCCGCGGCACCGCACCGCACAAACAAAAACGGCCCTTTTCAGGGCCACTAACATCTCTCCGTCGCGAGCAAACTTTGTCGGTCGCCTGCCTCTCGCCCCACAACCACACAAAAAAAAACAAAAAAAAAACCACCACTTCCCGTCCGTCCGCCACACCCGCTCACTCTGCCTGCCTGCCTGCTAGCAGCGCGCAACAATCGCACATCATCCCTCCCCGGCCGCTCAAAGCGCACAATACCCAACGGCCGACGTCACACCGCACGGGTGGCTGGCCGGCCGCCGCTTTCGTTTCGAAAACAAAACCCGCACCAACGGCCAGGCAGGCGCGCTCTACACGCCACCGAAATCCCCGCCGACTCCTTCCACATCTCAACGTGCCCCCCCCCCCCCCCCGTTGCAAAACATAACACACACAAAGAAACAAACAAAGACCGGACACGACGAGACAAGACATCCGAGAAGAACTGAACGCAGGCAAGCCCAACCAACGTATTCAAAAACAACGTGACAGAAAAACCAACCGTCGGCCGCCGCCAAAAGCACGGCGACACTCCTCAACAACAACAACAACAACACCACCACCACCGCTACCGCCGCCCACACCCGCCACCGACCCCCGCAATCCAACCACCACGGCACGCAAACAGCATCCCCACGGGCATACAGACAGACACCCACACCAAACGCAACACGACAATCAAAACCTTCCCCGACGTGCTTTGATGGCCCTGAGAAGGGCCGTTTTGGGCCGCGCGTCTCTTGCGCGCCACTAGACGACGACGGGGGGTGGGGACGACGGAGCCAAGCGCCAAACCCTTCCTTTCCCATCTCTTTCTCCTCTACTCTACTTCTTCTTCTTGGGCGAAGCCTTCGCCTTAGACGGCGTCGTCGCCTTCTTCGGGCGCGGCGCCTTCGGCTTCTTCGTCGGAACCTTGGCGGCCTTCTTCGCCTTCGACGGCGACTTGGCCTTGGCCGGCTTGGCCGCAGCCGCCTTCTTCGCACCCGCGGGAGCGGCCGACGCCGCAGACGCCTTCTTGGCGGCGCCCGCCTTCCGACCGGTCGCCGCCTTCACGCCACCAGCCTTCTTTGCGCCGGCCGCACGGCCGCCCTTCTTCTCCTTGCTGGCCGGAGCGGCGCGCTTCTTCTTGGCACCGCCAGCACGAGCCTTGCCGCCCTCGGCCGCCCCCCCGCCGCCGGCGCCGGCAAGCTTGAACGAGCCGGACGCGCCCTTCCCCTTCGTCTGCACCAGCTCGCCCGCCACGACGGCCGACTTGAGGTACTTCTTGATAAACGGCGCCAGCTTCTCCGCGTCCAGCTTGTAGTGCGCGGCAATGTACTTCTTGATCGCCTGCAGCGACGACCCGCCGCGCTCCTTCAGACTCTTGATGGCGGCCGTCACCATCTCAGAGGTGCGCGGGTGCGCAGGCTTGGCGCGCGGCTTCTTCGCAGACTTGGCCTTCTTCGTAGTGCCGGTGGCGGCGGGTGCCGCAGCAGTCTCGTTCGTAGCCGCCTGATCTGCCATTTCGACGACGCGCGTAACACACAGCGAGAGCGAGAGCGAGCGGGACGGCAGGCACGCAGGCACAGCACAGCAGAGCAGAGAATCAGCTGTCGCATCATGGTGTAGTGTCCTCAGGTTGACACTACTGGTGTGTGGGTGAAGTTCTGGTAGAATCGCTCTACCCTTCCTTCAACAAGTGGGACATCAGTGTCCTTCCAGGTTTTTCTTAGAGAGAAGCTTTTGGGTGTCTATGCTGCCCTGCTTCGTGGGCAATTTGATAATTGATGCTTGCTGCGGTTTTTTTTTTTTTTTTTTTTTTTTTTTTTTTTTTTTTTTTTTTTTTTTTTTTTTCCGCAGCAGATGTGGCTAGGCGCTACTTGTTACGTAGCAATGTCTTCTAATCTGGTAGGGCGGCAACGTCTGCTGGCCGTCTCAGCAGGTCCGGCCAGCGGAGTGTGCGTCGCCAGTGTGGACGTTGTCCCAGATTCCTTATCAGCGGGTTGGTGGATGTACCCGCTTTGTTGTAGAAGTTTGTGGCCGCTTCTTCGAACCGCCTGCGTAGCGGTTCGATATCTGCGACCACGTGAGTGTCCTCCGTCGGGAAGTCCCTTGGGAGGTGAAGAGCTAACCTGAGAGCCCTGTTCTGCAGTTTTTGCAGCCGCTCCAGGTTAGTTTGCGCCGTGTTGCCCCACACTACCGCCGCGTATTCGAGGAGAGGTCGAATTACGGACTTATATAGCGTGAGGCCGACGCAGGTAGGCAGCGTCGTAGTGGGGTTTAGCAGTGGGTAGAGGAGTCTTAGTCTACCCAGTGCTTTGCCCCTGATGCTCTCCACGTGTGGCCTCCAGGTGAGGTGCCGGTCCAGTGTGACGCCCAGGTACTTCGCAGTACCGTTCCACGGGACCGGGACGCCTCGGACCGAGACTGTGGGCGCGTCGTCCTTGACGTGTCTCGTCGCAATGACGATGGCCTGGGATTTCTCCCCATTGTAAGCCAGGCGCCATTTTTTCGCCCAGTCAGTGAGGGCGTCGGTGGCCGTCTGAAGTTTCCGCTGCAACGCCTCGACGCATCTGCTGCGGCTGTACACGGCCGTGTCGTCCGCATACAGCGCCAGGTTGACGTGGGCTGTGCGCGGTGGGTCGGCCGTGTACAGAGAGTAGAGCGTCGGCCCAACGACCGAGCCTTGTGGTACACCCGCGAGTATACGACGCTCCGTGGAGATTCCACTGTCTGCTCTGACGTGGAACGTTCTGCCCTCGAGGTAGCTCTGTAAGAGCTTCACGTGTGACACCGGGACGCCCAGGTCAAATAGTTTGAACAGGAGGCCCCGATGCCACACGGAGTCGAAGGCACGCGACACGTCGAGCAGGAGAGCGCCGAAATACTCGCGTCGGTCGATGGCACCGAACGCCTCCTCTGTTAGGCGCAGCAGCTGGTGTGTCGTGGCGTGTTGACTCCTGAAGCCAAACTGTTCGTTTGGTAGGAGTTGTTCTGCCTCGATGATCGCCCGCAGGCGGACCAGATACAGGCGTTCGAATATTTTCGAAAGTGCTGGAAGCAGGCTGATTGGCCTGTAGTTTTTCGCCCTTCGAATGTCCTTCCCTGGCTTGGGGAGGGCTACTATTTCAGCATGCTTCCAGCACGACGGGAACTGTTTGCTGAGCAGCACCTGGTTGAAGGTTGACGCGAGGACGTCGGCTGCCGTGTCTGGTAGCTGCTTCAGCATTATGTTCGTTACGTCATCTGGTCCACCTGCTTTTTTAGCATTTAGGTGGCGAAGTTGCAGCTTGACTTCGTCGGCTGAGATAGGCGGAATGGCGTCTTCTACCTCGTCATACTCCGCATCGAGGAAGACGGGGAGGCGTTCTTCTACCATCTGGATGTGGGCGGCGTCTATCGGGTCGTCGACCGGAGTGAAATTCGCGGCGAACGCGTCCGCTAGGGCTTCTGCCTTCGCGTTCGGCTCGCTCACGAATTCGGCTCCCACTTGCAGCGGCGGAATCCGTTGCATACGGCGCAGGTAGCCTTTTACGGCTTTCCACGCCGAGCCGTCATCGATGTTTAGTTGCTCCACCTTGCGCGCCCACTCCTGATTGCGGTGCGTGTCTACATCGGCCTTGATATGCCGGCACAATCTATTTAATTCGCGCTTTGTGGCTCGATTTCTTGTCCTCTGCCACTCGCGCTGTAGGCGGTTCTTTTGCGCTATAGCCTCCCGGATGTGTCGTGGCAGAGGGTGTGGCCGGCAGTCGATGTTGGCGTCGTCTCTGACAGGCGTGGCCGCTGCCGCGGCGTCAACTATCGACTGCCTGATGTGTTGAAGTGCTGCGTCTGCTCCGTGTTCCGCCGCGTCCGGTGTGGCCTCAAGGGAATCGGCGACGGCGTTGCGGAACTCGTCCCAGCTGATGTCTCGTATGTCGAGCCCTCTCCGCTGTCTTGGGAGAGCGTCGGCGTCGAGGTCAAATATGACCGGTACGTGGTCGGAGGACATCTTTGGCCGCGTACCGGCCGTGACGTGCAGGCGAGCGCCCTTGATGATCATGATATCCAGGATATCCGGGTGGCCCCGGTTCCGTGGATATATTGTCGGTTCATGAGGACCGATGACGACAGCTTCGTGGCGTTCCGCGACATGGAGTAAGCGCCGCCCGCTTGTGTTGGTCGTCCTGCTGTTCCAGACCGCATGCTTCGCGTTGAAGTCTCCCCCCAGTATGATTTTTCCGGGGAGAGCCAGCAACTTGTTGTAGTCTCCCGGTAGGAGCGCTCCTCTAGGCGGTCTGTAGACAGCGACGAACGTTATGGCGCCGTGTGCCGTCTCCACTGATACGGCAGTCGCTTCTGTCTTTGCCAGTTCCGGTATTTGGACGCGGTGGTGTCGTAGCGTCCTCCGTACATACACCGCTGTGCCGCCTCCGTGTGTTGGCCTGTCGTCCCTGTAGCATTCGTAGTTTGCTACGCCGACTCGGACGCCAGGCTTAAGCCACGTTTCGGTGACGAGACATACGTCGATGTTCTCGTCCCGTATAAGTTGCCGGAATTCGCCTGCCTGCTTAAGGAGTCCCTCGGCGTTGAAGACGCAGGCTGTTAAACTCCTTAGCGCTTCAGGCATGATGGCTGCATGGTTGGATGGCGGATGCAACTTTCTGCACCACGGCCAGGAGCTCAGTCATCTGCTGCATCATTGTTTCCATGCAGCTGAGCATCCGTTCCACGCGGGCTTCATTGGCAGCGTTGCCGCCGACAACATGGCGCGCGTTGGTCTCCATTTGTCCGCCATCTTGTCGGGCGCCGACAGTATGGCGGGGCGCCGTGGGACGCCGCCATCTTGGCTCCGGGAAGTCCTTCGGGCTCCCAAGGTTAGGCGCGGCTGCCGGTGGTTGGTCCGCTGCGCGTGCCGGCGGGGCCGGGAAGGCTCGCGCTGATTGGTCCGCTACGCGCTGGGTCGCTGCAGGGAGGGGAGCCTGGCGCTGCTGGGGTGCAGCGGCCGGGACTACCTGCCTGCGCGGCAGCGCTGTGGGCGGGGCAACGGCGCTTTGTCCTGCAGATGGGCCAGCTGCCGGCTGGGCTACGGTAGGTGGAGTCTGTCCGCCATTTCTCGCCGATGCGCGCGGAGCGGGGACTCCATTTTGTGGCGTCGCATTGTCTGCGACTTGGCGCGCTTTTGCGGTCGTTGCCCTGCCTCGGCGGCCGCCTCTCCTGTTGTTCCGCTTCTTCCGGGGCTGGGTACTGCGTTGGCGGGAACTCTGCCTTTGTGTTCCTTTGTCTTCGTTCCCGCGCGCGCGATCGGCGAAGTCGAGGAGCACTGGGCAGCCACGGTAACTTGCCACGTGTTTGCCTTTGCAGAGCTTGCAAGTCGGGGTGAAATCTTGGTGTGGCACCCCTTTAAGCGCGCATGACTCGGTTGAGTGTTGCTCGCCGCACTTCACGCAGTAATCTGGCATTGCACAGTACTTACTGACGTGGCCAGGTTCAAGGCAGCGGTAACATTGTGCGTAGGCCGCCTTGTTTCGCAGTTCTTCAGCTTTCACTTCCACATTGCCTATTTTTGTGAGGCTGAAGAGCTGTCTGTTATGAGTTGTATTGCTGGCTATTACCAGCATAAGTGGGCCACGCCTGCGTGTGCGAAAAGGGCGCATTCTTACGACCTCTTCGACCACGAATCCCATGTTCTCCAGGTCCTCCTTTACTTCTGAAGGCAGGATTGTACGCGGCAAGTGCCGAAACACTACTTTGAGCGGCTTCGTTCTTAAGGTACTGAACGTATAGTGGAACCACTTCCTGTCCTGCACCATCTGAGACACTTTTTGGTAGTCCTCAGTAGTTTTGGTGCATATTTTGAAGAGCTCGTCACCAGTCACGCGCACTGTATAGTTGTCTTTACCAATGCAAAGGCTGATGGCGTTTTGCAGCTCTCTAAAATGCTCGCCAAATTTTATGACAATTGGTGGCGGCTTGCGACGCTGTTGCGCCTTGGGCATTTCAATGTCCTCCTCCTCCGCATCACTAAGGGCGCCAAAGCTGTTACTCACGTTTACAGGTGTGGTGTCCTTTGTGAGCACAGCCTTTGCAGTTTTTCTCGCGGTGGTGAAGCCGTCTTTGTCGGTCGTGTTGGTGCGGCCGCGCCTGCGGTTCTGCTTGGAGGGGAGCGGTGGAGTGTTGCTTTCCCTCCTGTATTTGTTGACTGACGGTATGTCGCCAGTCAGGCCGCGTTTCCTTGAGGTAGGCTGCTTTTGCTGCGGTGCGTCGTGCTCCATGGCGTCCTCCTCCTCGTCGCTATCCGGAAGTGGAGTAGCCAGAGCGTGGGGTAGCATCCCCACAAGCAGCTGAAGGGCTGCGTCAGAGTCACTTGGTGTGGATGTAACACCTGGATGCGACGTTTCCACAGATGTCGGCGTCACGGTCGCGGTAGCACACGGCACTGCGGTAACGGCACTATCACTAAATGACGCGGACACACCGGAAATTTCGCATAAACTAGTGTCGCTCCTTAGGGGAGGAGTACTATCGGCGGTACACGATTGTGCCACCGACGTACTCGACTCTACCCTTGCGTGCAGGGACGCGGCCCTGTCCGCGGGAGTCGGCACTGTCGCTTCAGCTTGCGGCGTGGCGGAGCGCTCGGCGCGTACGTCCGTCCCGCACGGCATCGCTGACTCGAGTGCAGAGAATCACAAGGGCCCAGCCAGTGTCGCGGGCGGGCGCGGACGGCCGAGAGAGCGGCCGCCACTCTGCGCGCCGCCGCGCCGCGCCTCCCGCGCTTGCTACCGCCCAACGTCCGACAGCCTGTGCGGAGCAGCCCCAAACCTGCGCCACAACCGCCCGCGCCTTTCAAACCACCGAGGATGGGGCTACACACAGCCACACCACAGTCGCCAACCAGTCGCCACGGCAGCGCCGCAAACCACGGCCAAACTGCAGCTACCGCGCGCTACAGCCTGGGTCGGCCCGCCGAGAATCGCCGCCCCCGCCCAAATGCCGCCCCCACAGCCCCAGCCGACGACCCGCCACAATGGCCAAACCTTCGGCAAAACTCCCACACCGTCGCCGCGGCAGCCCGGCCAGCGCGGCCGGCGCCACAGCCACACAAGCCGAGGCGTGCGGCGATGACGGCCGTGCAAACGCGCCTCCGCCGCCCCATCGCCTTCCGTCGCCCTCCCGCCGTTTCCCGATCGGCCCGCAGCCGTCGGGCCACATCGCGCGCCGTCCTCCTCCTCTCGCCCGCCAACATTCACAGCCGTTTCTCAACAATTGCCCGCCGCAAACGGACGCCGCCTGCGCAACAGGCGCCGCCGCCCCTCGCCGCTTCCGACCCAACCCCTCGACCGAGGCAAACCGCAATCCGAATCTACAGACCAACCCAATCTGCCGTCAGCACACACGACAGCCGACCTTACACGTTACGCGTTACACATTACGTTTACACGTCTAGGTTAGGTTAGGTTAGGTTAGGTTAGGTTAGGTGGACGTGGGTTAGGTTAAGGGGACTTGGGTTAGGTTAAGCGTCAAACTTAGGTTAAGCATTCAAACACGTCAGGCGTCAGAGGTTAGGTTCGGTTAGGTTAGGTTACACGTTAGGTTAAGGGGTCAGTGCTAGGTTAAGAAGCGTCAAACGTAGGTTAAAAAGCGTTCAAAAAACGTGAGGCGTGAGCCGGACAGCTTTCCTTACGTAGACGTTAGGGGCTCAGGCTGAGCTCACCTCACCACAGGTTAGGTTAGGTTAGGTTCGGTTCGCTCAGCGTAAAGCGCCGAGGTCAGGCTACGTTCGTTCACCTTCGGGCGCCACACTTTCGGTTGAAAGGTCGCGACGGGACGACGTCGGCAGGCACGCCGCAAACAAACAAACAAACAAACAAACAAACAAACAAAACGTACAGACGACGTCGACAACCGCCGACAGACGGGGAGCAGCACGACCACGACCAGATACCGAGCGCGAACGAGACACACGCGAACCACCCCCACCGGCCAAAGGGCACCACACAACAACCCAGAGCACCACGTGTCGACACCAGGGCAACCGCCCGCAACTGCGCTTTCCGCGCCGGCCCGGATGCACGTCGTGCTACAACAACACCACTACCGTACACAGCCGCTGTTCACAACATCACTATCATGCGCGCCCGCGGCTCGCCGCCGTCGCGGTCGCACCCCCAACGCCAGCACTTTTGCACCACCATTCACACGCACCGCAACACAGCTCGCCGACACAGCCGAACAAAACAACCACCACACAACAACACAACGCCGCCGCCGCCGCCTCTACTTGTGCCGGCGACCCACCCCGCCGATGGCGCACCTTTCGCCAGCCGGCAATCGACACGCACCCACCCACCCCCCCCCCCCGGGGCCCAGTGCAAAAAAAAAACACACAAAAGAAAAAAAAAACAAAAAAAAAACACACACACACAAAAACGACACGGGAGGCGCACACCGCCACTTCGCGCGCACGCCACCAACCAGTCGTCGTCTCAAAATAACAAACAAACACCAAAAAACAAACAAAATAAACTAACAACTAGGGCAACACAAAACAAAACAAAAAAACAAAAAACGCCTCGCACGAACCGCCCACAAAAAGGACACGCACACGCACAGCCTCTGCTGACGGCCACGACGCAGCGGCACGCTGCTCCTGTCCCGCGCCCCGCGCCCCACTCGATTCACAACACTCACGCGACACCGTCAACGACGGGCTCGCTTCCCGCAACCTACCACCTTTCCGCCACGACGCACAGCCCCAGCCCCACCCGACGACGCCCGTGGCAACGACTGCACTTTCAACACCGCCTCCCCCTTCCCCCCCAACACACACACAGCCAGCCAAAAACGCACTCGCGACCCACACATGCACGTGCATCGGCACACGCCAACCAGTCAACGTCGACAACCACACGCAAGGCTCGAAACGAAACCGGCGTCCTTCCACGTTGCCATCAAGCTACACGACACAAGACACAAGGAACCAACACAACAGCCGGCCCCACTAATTCCCACTCTCACGCCGCAAAAAGCACACCGAAACCGCCAAACGCACGCACATTCCCCTTCGCACTGACACCGACCGGCTCGCTACCACACCTCCCGGCAGCCGTTTCACAAACATGACACGGCGTGACGCGACATCACGGGCCTACGCACACCGGACCCACTCACACTCTCTCCTTTCCTTCTGTTTTTCCCGACGCCTTCGGCCGGGCACACGCGGCACAACGCCGCCAATTCACCACACCGCCCACACAGTCGACAAGCGCCCGCCCTGTACGGCACACGCAACGACGCAGCGCAGCAAAGGGCGCCCGCAACACATACCTCTCCTCTCTCTCTCTCTCTCTCTCTCTCTCTCTCTCTCTCTCCGCCGCCCGACGCGCCAACCGCCACACCACACCGCCAGCCACTCGCAAATTGTGCACTGCCACCAGCCACACGTCCAACACGCCGCGCCGCCTCCGGCCACCCGCCAGGGGGCGCTCACGTCCGCGACAACAGCGCGGCCCGCCGGGCCGGGCCGAACCGAACCGAGCCGCCGCTGCTCTGCACTCGGCACGGCCACACCCTGCTGCAGACCGGGCTCGTCTCCCTGTACGCGTCTGCCTGCGCATCAACACAACGGGGCAAGTGAGCAAACCCCGTCACAACACGCCACATCGCGCAATGGCCGTGCCGACCTTTTTCTCTCTACCGCCATCCCTTCTTCTCGCGTTTTACTCGTTGTTGCTGCAGCGGCGCACACCTACACATCCACAGCCCCAGCCGGCCTCACCTCAGGGCCCGCCGCCAGCGTCTCCTCCTCGGGCACAGGTGCGGTGCTGTGGCCGCCCATCCAACCGCATTGCTGGCCGTCCAGTCCAGCCGCCAGGCGTTCCCACTGCCGCGCACCGACCCTGCTGCAGAAAACGAAGCATAGCCAGACCGACCGATACACAAAGCAAGCCGTCGCCTCGCCTCTTGTCCTTCCTTCCGCCCCCGCCCTTCTCACACCACCGCCTCTCCACTTTCGCCCCCCCCTCCTTTTTTTTTTCTTATTTGTTTCTTTCTTTCTTTCTTTTCTTTCTTTCTTTCTTTCTTAGGGCCGTCTCTCCTTCCCGCCATGGCGGTTACGGCACCGCCTGCAGCAGCGGATTTTTGCGCCCACACGCCTACTCCTACCACCATTAACCTTGCCCTGCCCTGCCCATCAACGTCGCAGTCGAACCGACGCTTGCCAACACACTGCCCACGTTCCTTTCTCTTTTCGGCCTACGCCCATTACGCGCCGCCGCCACAGCCTATTACTCTCCCTTCCCTTCCCACAACACACCGACGTCATCACACGCACCCAAAACAGGGGCCACGACCGTGTTCCTCGCCCACTCCCATCCCGCACGGTACGCACATTCCCAACTACTACCGCGCACCCTCCCTTCCAATCTGTGTGTCTGTGTCCTGTCCGCGCGTGACGCCTCTCAACATCCGCCGTCCCCCGTCCCCCGTCCCGTTTTCGCCCCCATGCCGTCGTCGCGCCGCCTCCTCCTCCCCGTCCACCGCCGCCCCTGTCCGCCCCGCACCACACCATACACCGCTGCTTGTCCCGGCCGTTGCCACCAAAGGCGCCAACCGCAAACGCGCCACGCCGCAGCCCCCGTGCGTCTCGCTCGCTTGCATCTCCGTGCCGACGCTGCCTCTCTTCCCGCACGCACTCGACCTCGACAACACAGTCTTTGGCTCCGCCACTGCGTGTTCCGGTGGTGCGCACGCTGCAACACGTATGTATTCATTACCAGAGCGATGGCGAGGCATGACAGCATCTCTGTCTGACCAGAGAGTTATTTATCGTTGCTAGTCGGCGCTTGGACCGAGCCAGACGACAGTAGTGGCACGCAGCGAGTCGCCAGGAACAGTTGTTATATATATTGTAGCGCGAGTCGGCAGAGGTAGTAGTCAGTCGACAGTAGTAGCGGGTGGACGGTTGTACTGAGCGGGCGTCGGCGGCGTGCTCTGCTCGTCTCGCGACTCTGGTCACGGTTCGGGACGATGTACAGTATATTGTGTTATAATAACAAGGTAGTGTGAAGCTGCATTGCGCAAATCTGATAACGTATGTTAATTGTACTTATTTTGTTCAACAACAAATGCCCCAATATTACGTTTTTTCTCAAGTAACTTTTTTTTTTTTTTTTTTTTTTTTTTTAAAGAAAAACATTCACTTTTTAAAGACTACTTCCTATGGCATTTCCCTCCAAGGAGTGCAATTAATTACCAGCCAGCACTCATTCATTGCACACAGCTGTGTAAGGGGTATCTACAATTGAGGAGCAGATATAAATGCACTTTTTTGTGTGTGTGTCTTTTTTCATTGGGGTAACGATCTTTGGCTCTTTTTATTCTGAATACAGGGCCAAAGGTCAACGCTGCTGCCCTCATACAATGTATCAGGTTTCATTATGTCTGTTGCACTGTTACTTATCGTTGGGTTTGTTTTGTAGGGACGTTAACATTCTGGCACATTTTTATTATCATCGGACTCTCTGCTATTTGTGCGGGGAGGTTATACCTGGGTCCATTTCCATTTACATTTTAATCTTGATAGACTTTTTGTTTTCTTTTTTTTGTTTCTTGTTGTTTTCCCTTCTTTTTTTGTTGTTTTGTTTTGTTTTGTTTTTCCCGCTCTCACCACCGCCGCCGCATCACGCCATGGCCTCCCCCTTACGTTTTTGGTTTCTTTTTCTGTTCTTCAACTGCTTCAACATCACCGCGCCCCATTTCCACACCACAGCCATCAGCCTCCAAGACGGGCAGGCGCAGTGTGCCATTTCCGGCGCACAAGCACACCCGTACGGTACTCTCCTCGCCCCCACGCCACCAACAACACAGCGACCACGCGGCTTTCAGGCATGGCACGGCACCGGCGAAATGCGCCGCCCCCGCCCCCGCCCCTCCGCGCATCCGTCCGTCTCGCCACGTTCACTGACAGCCGCGTCTGCGGCTACACCACGACAACCACAACACAACAACGCTCCCCTCCCTGGCACCTCATTGTTTTTCTCCTCCTCTTTTGCACAAACCACAACGCCGAGCACAGGCGCAAGCCACCCACACCGCGCCCCTCCCCGTCCCGTCTTTTGGCCGCCGCTCCTCGTTCGCCCCCTCCCATCTCCCGAATGCCATGCCAGCAGCGTTACGCATGCCCCTCCCCTGTCCACACAACACTACCGCCAAACGAACAGCCTTCCGGGCCACATGCAGGGCACGCCCACCTCCAAACACTGCCAATTCACGGACGCAATTCGCTAAACACACACACACACACACACACACACACACACACACACACTTTCTCGACACCTTTCTGTAGGGAGGGTGCGTCATCTCGACCGTGACAGAGTGACGGCAACTATCGACGATCCATTTCCCCCCCACTGGTAAAACATGTCCACTAAACACCTACATACATCATTCAAGTACACAGACAATAGCATACACACAATGGGAGGGCACACGAACATGGACGGCACGGCACTGTCATACACTCTTCCTCAGAACCATATCAACAAACGTTACGTACATCCGGGAAAGCGAAAGCAAAAAGCAAAGGCAAAAGCCCAATGCAGCCGTCAAAGGTAACGTTCACCACGGCAGACACTTGCAGCCGCGCCGCCGTTAAACGCATTTCAGTGCGGCTCCAATACGCCTCCGACACGGGACCGTTCCGTTGCTCTACGAATGCGTTCCTCCCTTTTTCCCTTCCTCTCTCTTTTGCCCCCCCTCTGTCCGTTCCTCCTGCACTCTTGCCTCATTCCTCACGTTCTGCCCAGACATTCGACCGATCAAAGTCAACCTTTCGTTACCGTTCTCGGCGCGACGGTGTACAACAGTATGACGGGTGTGCCCAAGACTTCGGTTCAGTTGCGTGACGCCGGTCTATCGCGCCGATCGACAGTTACTCAGGGGGCGACGGATCGGACCACGTCACCGACACACAAAACTATGTCAAACAAACAAATACATACCGGATGGACACAGACAAACACGTGTACAGACATTCGCCAAAAACGACCGCCGCCGCCGCCGCCGTCTAGCGTCGCGCTTACTGTACTGCACTGGACACGCGTGCATCTCGAATGACGACATCGGTGTGCGTGCGTCGTACGCAATCAGTCAGACACGGCTATCAAAAATCAGAGTCGAATGGTACATCGTCGTGCGTGTCGCCGTACACGTACAGTACAATACAACAACAATGCGTCTTAATGGCACGTTCATTTCAACGTCACTCCACACACCTCCACGCTGCAGTTACGTCGCACCATTGTCAACTCGGCGTACAGCAAAGGGAATAGTGGGCGGCAAAACATTTCACATCTCACCCTCGCCATGTGTCATGTGCAAACCAAACCCGCAGACGGCCGTCGTTACGGTGACACAACGCCAACGAGGCGTGCCACCATTCCACGCCACGGCGACCAACCTCGTGGCCGTACCCCGCAACAACGCTTTGACGCGGACCCCCCCACCCACAATCAAAATGCACACATCACAGCCGTCCACAAAACAACAACAACAATTCCGCCCTTCCCGCAAAGGCACGTTGGTGGCCCTGAAAAGGGCCGTTTTGCCGCTCTCGCAACGGAGGAGCCTTCTCCATCCTTCCTTCCATTCCAGAGCCACCTCCTTACTTGGAGCTCGTGTACTTGGTCACCGCCTTCGTGCCCTCGCTCACGGCGTGCTTGGCCAGCTCGCCAGGCAGCAACAGCCGCACAGCGGTCTGGATCTCGCGGGACGTGATGGTCGAGCGCTTGTTGTAGTGCGCCAGGCGAGAAGCCTCGGCCGCAATGCGCTCGAAAATGTCGTTCACGAAGCTGTTCATGATGCTCATCGCCTTCGACGAGATGCCCGTGTCAGGGTGCACCTGCTTCAGCACCTTGTAGATGTAGATGGCATAGCTCTCCTTCCTCTTGCGCTTCTTCTTCTTGTCGCCCTTCGAAATGTTCTTCTGCGCCTTGCCAGCCTTCTTGGCGGCCTTCCCGCTAGTCTTGGGCGGCATCTCGAACGAACGTACGGCAGCAGCAACACCAGTAGCAAGCGCTCCGCTCTAGTCAGCGTCTCCCCACACAGTGGCACCCGCCGCCAGCCGCCGCCGCACCTTTACCAGCTCGCCCTGTTGCGGCCGCCGACCAATGGGGCGCGCGCGCAACCGGCCGCCGCACCCGAGCCCATAAAGCACCCCCACCCCGGCTGCGCCGGCAACTGAAAGAAGAGGCGGTCATGAAGGAAGACTTCATCCGCACACTCACTACCGTCCTGCTCAACGTCTTCCAAGACAGAAAACACGAGATTAAGACTGTCTTGCGACAGACCATCAGACAACTTCTAAACAAAGATCTGGAAGTGACACAAAGCAACAACAGGGTCCACGTCACAATTACAGATATTACAGACACGACGTAAACAACTGCCCCCCCCCCCCCCCCAGCTACAACAGCAAAAGCGCGATGGCGGGACTGACAGAGAATGACAGCGCAAACATCATGTTTGTGAATGTCCAAGGGCTGCGCAATAGGAAACATGCACTTATGCACAGCATGCATCAACATAACATACACATCCTTGGCGTAGCCGAAACATGGCTACGCCCACAACAACACTGCAAACTAAGCAGATACACCTGCCATTCCAAAAACAGACCCGACGGCAGGGGGGGCGTAGCAATATACACAGAAAGCAACATCCCAGTTAAAGAGATGCCCCTCCCGCAACAATTACAGGATACAGAAGCTGTCGTGGTGCAAATCAGGACACAACAAAGATGCAAGCTGACAGCCGCATGTTTGTACAACCCACCCGGACACCCCATCCCACTAGACTTCTTGCAGTACTTGATGACGACCTACAACAAATTCATCCTGCTGACCGACCTGAATGCACGCCACACACAGCTAGGCTGCACAGCAACGAACGACAATGGACGAGCACTCTTTGACATACTAACAACCGACCCGATATCCAGACTTGCACTCGACCAACCAACCTTCATCGGACATCGCGGCTCCTCCACCCCAGACCATATCCTCCATAGCCCGATCCTAACCAATAACCTATCTAATCCCTTCCTAGGTGACCCCATAACCAGCGACCATCTCCCCATCATATTCGCCACAACTGCTATAAACCCACCACCGCCTCACCCCACACAACGCAACATCCGCCTATACGCAAAAGCCGACTGGAGGAAATTCCAAACCATTATACAAGACGAACTAGCACTGCCAACTACCCTGACAGACAACACCGACCTGGAACACCTAAACGAACGACTAGAAACCACCTTCGCAACAGCAATAGACGAGGCAATCCCACAAAAGACAATAGAGAACTGGAGGCCCACCATTCCGGCGGAGGCGCTAGCGATCCTAAGGCGGAAAAGGCAACTACAGCGCGAAATTAGACGCACGAATAACCCAGACCTAAGACGACAGTGGAACCGACTAAACGCGCAAGCGAAACGCATAATCTCCCAGCACAAACAAAAAGAGTGGGACGACACCTGCCGCCAACTCAACTACAAAGAAGGCAGAAAATTCTGGAACAAATTCAAGACGCTGACTGGACAAAAGAAACCCCCCAACCAGACACTAATAGTAGACGACGAACCAATCACAGACCCTAAAACACAAGCAGACACATTCCAGAACGCCCTCCGAACCATCCACTCCTTCCCAACAGACGCCAAGTTCGACAACGACTTCTACCGACACGTAGAGAACCAACTCCCCGACCTACTAACAAGTCCTACAGCGGAAACAGAAGACACCTCCGAACTGACCAAACCTATAACAGACGCTGAAATCACCAACGCAATACGGACTGGACGAAACTCAGCCCCAGGACAAAACAACATTAAACGTATCCACCTGCAGAACGCCCCCCTCCCTGCCTTAATCCCAATCCTCTCACTGATGTTCAACTACTGCCTAACGACAGAAACAATCCCGACTGCATGGAAGACAAGTAAGACCATAATGATCCCCAAACCCGACAAGCCACGAACGGACCCCCTCTCCTACCGACCTATCTCACTACTGGACGTTATAGGAAAAACTTATGAACGTATACTGACCGACAGACTAAGAAAATATGTGGACAACAAACAACTACTCCCCCTACTCCAAGCCGGCTTCCGCCCCAACCACTCCACCACAGACCCACTTCTGAAACTGACATGCGACATCACCCAGGGCTTCAACAGATCGCACTGTACGCTAGCCATATTTCTCGACATCGAGCGCGCCTTCGACCGTCTATGGCACAATGGGCTCCTGTTCAAACTGCTCAAACTCGGCATCCCACCGAAACTCGTACGCCTAGTAAAAACTCAAATAACCGGACGACACAGCAGAGTACATGTGCAAGACGCCACCTCTGAACCATTCACCCCAGAGGCGGGAGTCCCACAAGGTGCAATATCGTCCCCACTACTGTACGCGCTATACACACACGACATACCGACCCCAACAGACCAACACGAAAAGATCGCCCTATATGCAGATGACACTGCATATTGGTGCACAGGACTCAGGACAGACATAATACAAAAAAAAGCAGCAAAATACCTGACCAAACTAGAGACATGGATGACTAAATGGCGAATCCGACCCAACCCGACTAAAACACAACTAGTCCTATTCCAACACCGCAACCTGACAAAAAAACGACAGCAAAAACGAGAAGACATAACACTCCGACTATGGAACGAACCCCTACAACTGACCGACAAGGCGAGATACCTCGGTGTCTACCTAGACAAACACCTCAACTACCAAGCCCACCTGCAATACCTGCTCAACAAAACGAGGAAACGACAACAGTTAATCCGACAAGTACAAGGACGACTGTATGGCTGCTCCACCAGGACAGCTATACACACATACAAGACATACATACGACCAATATACGAATACGCCGCTGCACCACTAGGCGGAATACCAAAGACAGTAGCAAACAGACTGTACTCGACAGAACGCCGACTACTACGCAGCATAGCAAAGCTACCATGCCGCACCCCTAGCGACGAAGTATACGAGGCGACAGAAATAACCCCTCTACAAACAAGACTGACAAAACTCAGAGCAAGATACGGCTCACACATCCTACACAAACGACCCGACATGGAAGACATTCTGACGACCAAGCCACGCACAGCAAGACGCCCAAAAAAGAAATACATTTACCCGGCGCGTACAGTAGCACAAAATACAACAACTGAATTCCCCGACTTAGCACCCACAATGACACAACTGACAGAAGGCGAAACAACCCCACTCCACCTAGACAAAAGACAATAGCACAGCGACAATGACCCAGTGCACCACGACAGCCCCTCACACTCGACAGCCCCTCACACTCAACACACAACACACCCCATAGAATAAAACACAATAACATTAAGGAAACCATAGACAAGATAAGAACTATTGTTAACAAAAAAAAAAAAAAAAAAAAAAAAAACAGCTCCAAGTACCACCAAAGGGAAAGGAGAATATGTAAAACTAGAATAAGGCAAAAAACATTGTAGCAACCAGCTCCAAGTACTACAAAACAGGAAAGGAGAACATGTAAACATTAGTATTAAGAATAGACTAAGCTAGAATATATCATCTAAAACAACATACTCCATCACCAAGAAGTATCACACAGGGAAAAACAATGTAAACGCTGTTAAAAATAAATCCCCCATTAGAATAATGTGTCACTTCCAGAT
This sequence comes from Schistocerca serialis cubense, assembly GCF_023864345.2. NCBI lineage: Eukaryota > Metazoa > Arthropoda > Insecta > Orthoptera > Acrididae > Schistocerca > Schistocerca serialis. The sequence continues at coordinate 58,430 of NW_026048474.1, forward strand.
ATAAACTAATCCAATTATAAACTAAATTAAATTAAGTAAACAATTAGTTCATTAAGTTAGGCATATTGCTAAACATGTTCAGTTAATACATAACAAAATCAATCTATATTCTAAAAAAAAAAAAAAAAAAAAAAAAAAAAAAAAAAACGTAAAATTAAGGATTCTCAATATAAGATAATAGTATGTAATCAGATATACAAGAAAAATGGAAATAAATAAAATAAAAATGTACCCTATGGCTGATAAAGGGCAAACAGACAAGCCCTAAAACAGCCCGCCTTCTCCCCTTAGGAGAAGGAATGAAAAGTGCTAAAAAAAAAAATAAAAAAAAAAAATAAAAAAAAAAAAAAAAAAAAAAAAAAGCTGCGCCGGCACGCACTCCGCTGCTCGACTCGCTGCCGCTCGCACCGGTCGTTTTCGTTTCCGTTTCGTGTGCACCGTCGCTAGCCCATCGCCATGTCCGGACGCGGAAAGGGAGGCAAAGTCAAGGGCAAGTCAAAGTCCCGCTCAAGCAGGGCTGGGCTCCAGTTCCCGGTCGGCAGAATCCACCGCCTCCTGCGCAAGGGAAACTACGCAGAGCGCGTCGGCGCCGGGGCGCCCGTCTACCTCGCCGCCGTCATGGAGTACCTCGCGGCTGAGGTGCTCGAGCTGGCCGGAAACGCGGCCCGCGACAACAAGAAGACGCGCATCATCCCGCGCCACCTGCAGCTTGCCATCCGCAACGACGAGGAGCTCAACAAGCTCCTGTCGGGCGTCACCATCGCACAGGGTGGTGTCCTGCCCAACATCCAGGCCGTCCTGCTGCCAAAGAAGACCGAGAAGAAGGCCTAAAGGAGGCCAGGCAATCGCAGCGCCGCGTGCTCCCCTGCACGCAACGCGCTTTGCCGGCTCGGCTCGGCCCACAACAATCGGCCCTTTTCAGGGCCACCACACAAACCTACGTCCAAAGCAAAATTTCAGTCGTCCTCGCCGCACCTTGTTTTGTTTTGTTTTAACTTTGCACTTTCACAGCACAGCCGCCGCCTGGCGGCGCGCGTCCGCCATCTTGTCGTCCACACAGCCCGTGTGGCCCAACACACACATTTTTTGCACGGTCGCAGTCGCCTTCCAAACGACAACGGCAGCAATAATGACCATTGTTAAAGGGAGGCGTGTCGACACACCGCCCTCCACTCCCGCGCGCAACGGCCGTCGACACGAACGAAACAAACAGCTGATCCGGCCGCCTATGCCCTACACGCCTTGCCTCGGAAACCCCAACGCCGCCGCAAACACACAGAGCCAAACCACGCAAGCAAGCAAATAATCACCGCCTCTCGCACAACAACACACAGCCCGCCATCTCCATCGCGATCGATACAAAGACACACAATAACAAACACAAACGAAGCAGCTCCACTCTCTCTCACACACACACACAGCCAGCCACATGACACGTTTCCTTTCCTTCTCCCCTCCCAGTCACATCACGTCGCTCAAACGGAAAGAAACAAACAAACAAACAACACACGCAGCAACAACACAGACTCTTTCGCACTTTTCAACTTCCGAACAGTGTGGTGGCCCTGAAAAGGGCCGTTTTCTAGTCTCTCCCACCCACGAGCACGGCCGCGGGAAGGCCAGCGCCCGCTGCGACGCAGCCTAACCGCCGAAACCGTACAGGGTGCGCCCCTGCCTCTTCAGGGCGTACACCACGTCCATGGCCGTCACAGTCTTGCGCTTGGCGTGCTCAGTGTACGTCACCGCGTCGCGGATCACGTTCTCCAGGAACACCTTCAGCACCCCGCGGGTCTCCTCGTAGATCAGACCAGAGATGCGCTTCACGCCGCCCCTGCGAGCCAGGCGGCGGATGGCGGGCTTCGTGATGCCCTGGATGTTGTCGCGCAACACCTTGCGGTGCCGCTTGGCGCCACCCTTGCCGAGCCCCTTTCCTCCCTTGCCGCGGCCTGTCATCCTTCCTTCCTCGGGCAAAGCAAAACGTGCACAAACAGCAGCTGCAGCGGCTGGCGAGTCGGCTACGGTCTGCGCCCAGCGCGCCCGCCGCCCCCCTATATAGACTCTGGCCCGCCCTCCCCCCACCACGCGCAACCGAGGGCATATAAGCGCAGCACGGAGGCGCGCGGGCCCGTTGTCAAGGCAGCACCGGACGCCGCGCCGCACCTAACCTCCACGCACGCCGCTCCGCTACCGCTACCGCTACCGCCATGGCCCGCACAAAGCAAACGGCCCGCAAGTCCACCGGCGGAAAGGCGCCGCGCAAACAGCTCGCCACCAAGGCGGCGAGGAAGAGCGCGCCCGCCACCGGAGGCGTCAAGAAGCCCCACCGCTACAGGCCGGGCACCGTCGCCCTGCGAGAAATCAGGCGCTACCAGAAGAGCACAGAGCTGCTCATCCGCAAGCTGCCATTCCAGCGCCTAGTGCGCGAGATCGCCCAGGACTTCAAGACCGACCTGCGCTTCCAGAGCTCCGCAGTCATGGCCCTGCAGGAGGCCAGCGAGGCCTACCTCGTCGGCCTCTTCGAAGACACCAACCTGTGCGCAATCCACGCCAAGCGCGTCACCATCATGCCCAAGGACATCCAGCTCGCGCGCCGCATCCGCGGCGAGCGCGCCTAAACCGCGCCGCGGCACCGCACCGCACAAACAAAAACGGCCCTTTTCAGGGCCACTAACATCTCTCCGTCGCGAGCAAACTTTGTCGGTCGCCTGCCTCTCGCCCCACAACCACACAAAAAAAAACAAAAAAAAAACCACCACTTCCCGTCCGTCCGCCACACCCGCTCACTCTGCCTGCCTGCCTGCTAGCAGCGCGCAACAATCGCACATCATCCCTCCCCGGCCGCTCAAAGCGCACAATACCCAACGGCCGACGTCACACCGCACGGGTGGCTGGCCGGCCGCCGCTTTCGTTTCGAAAACAAAACCCGCACCAACGGCCAGGCAGGCGCGCTCTACACGCCACCGAAATCCCCGCCGACTCCTTCCACATCTCAACGTGCCCCCCCCCCCCCCCCGTTGCAAAACATAACACACACAAAGAAACAAACAAAGACCGGACACGACGAGACAAGACATCCGAGAAGAACTGAACGCAGGCAAGCCCAACCAACGTATTCAAAAACAACGTGACAGAAAAACCAACCGTCGGCCGCCGCCAAAAGCACGGCGACACTCCTCAACAACAACAACAACAACACCACCACCACCGCTACCGCCGCCCACACCCGCCACCGACCCCCGCAATCCAACCACCACGGCACGCAAACAGCATCCCCACGGGCATACAGACAGACACCCACACCAAACGCAACACGACAATCAAAACCTTCCCCGACGTGCTTTGATGGCCCTGAGAAGGGCCGTTTTGGGCCGCGCGTCTCTTGCGCGCCACTAGACGACGACGGGGGGTGGGGACGACGGAGCCAAGCGCCAAACCCTTCCTTTCCCATCTCTTTCTCCTCTACTCTACTTCTTCTTCTTGGGCGAAGCCTTCGCCTTAGACGGCGTCGTCGCCTTCTTCGGGCGCGGCGCCTTCGGCTTCTTCGTCGGAACCTTGGCGGCCTTCTTCGCCTTCGACGGCGACTTGGCCTTGGCCGGCTTGGCCGCAGCCGCCTTCTTCGCACCCGCGGGAGCGGCCGACGCCGCAGACGCCTTCTTGGCGGCGCCCGCCTTCCGACCGGTCGCCGCCTTCACGCCACCAGCCTTCTTTGCGCCGGCCGCACGGCCGCCCTTCTTCTCCTTGCTGGCCGGAGCGGCGCGCTTCTTCTTGGCACCGCCAGCACGAGCCTTGCCGCCCTCGGCCGCCCCCCCGCCGCCGGCGCCGGCAAGCTTGAACGAGCCGGACGCGCCCTTCCCCTTCGTCTGCACCAGCTCGCCCGCCACGACGGCCGACTTGAGGTACTTCTTGATAAACGGCGCCAGCTTCTCCGCGTCCAGCTTGTAGTGCGCGGCAATGTACTTCTTGATCGCCTGCAGCGACGACCCGCCGCGCTCCTTCAGACTCTTGATGGCGGCCGTCACCATCTCAGAGGTGCGCGGGTGCGCAGGCTTGGCGCGCGGCTTCTTCGCAGACTTGGCCTTCTTCGTAGTGCCGGTGGCGGCGGGTGCCGCAGCAGTCTCGTTCGTAGCCGCCTGATCTGCCATTTCGACGACGCGCGTAACACACAGCGAGAGCGAGAGCGAGCGGGACGGCAGGCACGCAGGCACAGCACAGCAGAGCAGAGAATCACAAGGGCCCAGCCAGTGTCGCGGGCGGGCGCGGACGGCCGAGAGAGCGGCCGCCACTCTGCGCGCCGCCGCGCCGCGCCTCCCGCGCTTGCTACCGCCCAACGTCCGACAGCCTGTGCGGAGCAGCCCCAAACCTGCGCCACAACCGCCCGCGCCTTTCAAACCACCGAGGATGGGGCTACACACAGCCACACCACAGTCGCCAACCAGTCGCCACGGCAGCGCCGCAAACCACGGCCAAACTGCAGCTACCGCGCGCTACAGCCTGGGTCGGCCCGCCGAGAATCGCCGCCCCCGCCCAAATGCCGCCCCCACAGCCCCAGCCGACGACCCGCCACAATGGCCAAACCTTCGGCAAAACTCCCACACCGTCGCCGCGGCAGCCCGGCCAGCGCGGCCGGCGCCACAGCCACACAAGCCGAGGCGTGCGGCGATGACGGCCGTGCAAACGCGCCTCCGCCGCCCCATCGCCTTCCGTCGCCCTCCCGCCGTTTCCCGATCGGCCCGCAGCCGTCGGGCCACATCGCGCGCCGTCCTCCTCCTCTCGCCCGCCAACATTCACAGCCGTTTCTCAACAATTGCCCGCCGCAAACGGACGCCGCCTGCGCAACAGGCGCCGCCGCCCCTCGCCGCTTCCGACCCAACCCCTCGACCGAGGCAAACCGCAATCCGAATCTACAGACCAACCCAATCTGCCGTCAGCACACACGACAGCCGACCTTACACGTTACGCGTTACACATTACGTTTACACGTCTAGGTTAGGTTAGGTTAGGTTAGGTTAGGTTAGGTGGACGTGGGTTAGGTTAAGGGGACTTGGGTTAGGTTAAGCGTCAAACTTAGGTTAAGCATTCAAACACGTCAGGCGTCAGAGGTTAGGTTCGGTTAGGTTAGGTTACACGTTAGGTTAAGGGGTCAGTGCTAGGTTAAGAAGCGTCAAACGTAGGTTAAAAAGCGTTCAAAAAACGTGAGGCGTGAGCCGGACAGCTTTCCTTACGTAGACGTTAGGGGCTCAGGCTGAGCTCACCTCACCACAGGTTAGGTTAGGTTAGGTTCGGTTCGCTCAGCGTAAAGCGCCGAGGTCAGGCTACGTTCGTTCACCTTCGGGCGCCACACTTTCGGTTGAAAGGTCGCGACGGGACGACGTCGGCAGGCACGCCGCAAACAAACAAACAAACAAACAAACAAACAAACAAACAAAACGTACAGACGACGTCGACAACCGCCGACAGACGGGGAGCAGCACGACCACGACCAGATACCGAGCGCGAACGAGACACACGCGAACCACCCCCACCGGCCAAAGGGCACCACACAACAACCCAGAGCACCACGTGTCGACACCAGGGCAACCGCCCGCAACTGCGCTTTCCGCGCCGGCCCGGATGCACGTCGTGCTACAACAACACCACTACCGTACACAGCCGCTGTTCACAACATCACTATCATGCGCGCCCGCGGCTCGCCGCCGTCGCGGTCGCACCCCCAACGCCAGCACTTTTGCACCACCATTCACACGCACCGCAACACAGCTCGCCGACACAGCCGAACAAAACAACCACCACACAACAACACAACGCCGCCGCCGCCGCCTCTACTTGTGCCGGCGACCCACCCCGCCGATGGCGCACCTTTCGCCAGCCGGCAATCGACACGCACCCACCCACCCCCCCCCCCGGGGCCCAGTGCAAAAAAAAAACACACAAAAGAAAAAAAAAACAAAAAAAAAACACACACACACAAAAACGACACGGGAGGCGCACACCGCCACTTCGCGCGCACGCCACCAACCAGTCGTCGTCTCAAAATAACAAACAAACACCAAAAAACAAACAAAATAAACTAACAACTAGGGCAACACAAAACAAAACAAAAAAACAAAAAACGCCTCGCACGAACCGCCCACAAAAAGGACACGCACACGCACAGCCTCTGCTGACGGCCACGACGCAGCGGCACGCTGCTCCTGTCCCGCGCCCCGCGCCCCACTCGATTCACAACACTCACGCGACACCGTCAACGACGGGCTCGCTTCCCGCAACCTACCACCTTTCCGCCACGACGCACAGCCCCAGCCCCACCCGACGACGCCCGTGGCAACGACTGCACTTTCAACACCGCCTCCCCCTTCCCCCCCAACACACACACAGCCAGCCAAAAACGCACTCGCGACCCACACATGCACGTGCATCGGCACACGCCAACCAGTCAACGTCGACAACCACACGCAAGGCTCGAAACGAAACCGGCGTCCTTCCACGTTGCCATCAAGCTACACGACACAAGACACAAGGAACCAACACAACAGCCGGCCCCACTAATTCCCACTCTCACGCCGCAAAAAGCACACCGAAACCGCCAAACGCACGCACATTCCCCTTCGCACTGACACCGACCGGCTCGCTACCACACCTCCCGGCAGCCGTTTCACAAACATGACACGGCGTGACGCGACATCACGGGCCTACGCACACCGGACCCACTCACACTCTCTCCTTTCCTTCTGTTTTTCCCGACGCCTTCGGCCGGGCACACGCGGCACAACGCCGCCAATTCACCACACCGCCCACACAGTCGACAAGCGCCCGCCCTGTACGGCACACGCAACGACGCAGCGCAGCAAAGGGCGCCCGCAACACATACCTCTCCTCTCTCTCTCTCTCTCTCTCTCTCTCTCTCTCTCTCTCCGCCGCCCGACGCGCCAACCGCCACACCACACCGCCAGCCACTCGCAAATTGTGCACTGCCACCAGCCACACGTCCAACACGCCGCGCCGCCTCCGGCCACCCGCCAGGGGGCGCTCACGTCCGCGACAACAGCGCGGCCCGCCGGGCCGGGCCGAACCGAACCGAGCCGCCGCTGCTCTGCACTCGGCACGGCCACACCCTGCTGCAGACCGGGCTCGTCTCCCTGTACGCGTCTGCCTGCGCATCAACACAACGGGGCAAGTGAGCAAACCCCGTCACAACACGCCACATCGCGCAATGGCCGTGCCGACCTTTTTCTCTCTACCGCCATCCCTTCTTCTCGCGTTTTACTCGTTGTTGCTGCAGCGGCGCACACCTACACATCCACAGCCCCAGCCGGCCTCACCTCAGGGCCCGCCGCCAGCGTCTCCTCCTCGGGCACAGGTGCGGTGCTGTGGCCGCCCATCCAACCGCATTGCTGGCCGTCCAGTCCAGCCGCCAGGCGTTCCCACTGCCGCGCACCGACCCTGCTGCAGAAAACGAAGCATAGCCAGACCGACCGATACACAAAGCAAGCCGTCGCCTCGCCTCTTGTCCTTCCTTCCGCCCCCGCCCTTCTCACACCACCGCCTCTCCACTTTCGCCCCCCCCTCCTTTTTTTTTTCTTATTTGTTTCTTTCTTTCTTTCTTTTCTTTCTTTCTTTCTTTCTTAGGGCCGTCTCTCCTTCCCGCCATGGCGGTTACGGCACCGCCTGCAGCAGCGGATTTTTGCGCCCACACGCCTACTCCTACCACCATTAACCTTGCCCTGCCCTGCCCATCAACGTCGCAGTCGAACCGACGCTTGCCAACACACTGCCCACGTTCCTTTCTCTTTTCGGCCTACGCCCATTACGCGCCGCCGCCACAGCCTATTACTCTCCCTTCCCTTCCCACAACACACCGACGTCATCACACGCACCCAAAACAGGGGCCACGACCGTGTTCCTCGCCCACTCCCATCCCGCACGGTACGCACATTCCCAACTACTACCGCGCACCCTCCCTTCCAATCTGTGTGTCTGTGTCCTGTCCGCGCGTGACGCCTCTCAACATCCGCCGTCCCCCGTCCCCCGTCCCGTTTTCGCCCCCATGCCGTCGTCGCGCCGCCTCCTCCTCCCCGTCCACCGCCGCCCCTGTCCGCCCCGCACCACACCATACACCGCTGCTTGTCCCGGCCGTTGCCACCAAAGGCGCCAACCGCAAACGCGCCACGCCGCAGCCCCCGTGCGTCTCGCTCGCTTGCATCTCCGTGCCGACGCTGCCTCTCTTCCCGCACGCACTCGACCTCGACAACACAGTCTTTGGCTCCGCCACTGCGTGTTCCGGTGGTGCGCACGCTGCAACACGTATGTATTCATTACCAGAGCGATGGCGAGGCATGACAGCATCTCTGTCTGACCAGAGAGTTATTTATCGTTGCTAGTCGGCGCTTGGACCGAGCCAGACGACAGTAGTGGCACGCAGCGAGTCGCCAGGAACAGTTGTTATATATATTGTAGCGCGAGTCGGCAGAGGTAGTAGTCAGTCGACAGTAGTAGCGGGTGGACGGTTGTACTGAGCGGGCGTCGGCGGCGTGCTCTGCTCGTCTCGCGACTCTGGTCACGGTTCGGGACGATGTACAGTATATTGTGTTATAATAACAAGGTAGTGTGAAGCTGCATTGCGCAAATCTGATAACGTATGTTAATTGTACTTATTTTGTTCAACAACAAATGCCCCAATATTACGTTTTTTCTCAAGTAACTTTTTTTTTTTTTTTTTTTTTTTTTTAAAGAAAAACATTCACTTTTTAAAGACTACTTCCTATGGCATTTCCCTCCAAGGAGTGCAATTAATTACCAGCCAGCACTCATTCATTGCACACAGCTGTGTAAGGGGTATCTACAATTGAGGAGCAGATATAAATGCACTTTTTTGTGTGTGTGTCTTTTTTCATTGGGGTAACGATCTTTGGCTCTTTTTATTCTGAATACAGGGCCAAAGGTCAACGCTGCTGCCCTCATACAATGTATCAGGTTTCATTATGTCTGTTGCACTGTTACTTATCGTTGGGTTTGTTTTGTAGGGACGTTAACATTCTGGCACATTTTTATTATCATCGGACTCTCTGCTATTTGTGCGGGGAGGTTATACCTGGGTCCATTTCCATTTACATTTTAATCTTGATAGACTTTTTGTTTTCTTTTTTTTGTTTCTTGTTGTTTTCCCTTCTTTTTTTGTTGTTTTGTTTTGTTTTGTTTTTCCCGCTCTCACCACCGCCGCCGCATCACGCCATGGCCTCCCCCTTACGTTTTTGGTTTCTTTTTCTGTTCTTCAACTGCTTCAACATCACCGCGCCCCATTTCCACACCACAGCCATCAGCCTCCAAGACGGGCAGGCGCAGTGTGCCATTTCCGGCGCACAAGCACACCCGTACGGTACTCTCCTCGCCCCCACGCCACCAACAACACAGCGACCACGCGGCTTTCAGGCATGGCACGGCACCGGCGAAATGCGCCGCCCCCGCCCCCGCCCCTCCGCGCATCCGTCCGTCTCGCCACGTTCACTGACAGCCGCGTCTGCGGCTACACCACGACAACCACAACACAACAACGCTCCCCTCCCTGGCACCTCATTGTTTTTCTCCTCCTCTTTTGCACAAACCACAACGCCGAGCACAGGCGCAAGCCACCCACACCGCGCCCCTCCCCGTCCCGTCTTTTGGCCGCCGCTCCTCGTTCGCCCCCTCCCATCTCCCGAATGCCATGCCAGCAGCGTTACGCATGCCCCTCCCCTGTCCACACAACACTACCGCCAAACGAACAGCCTTCCGGGCCACATGCAGGGCACGCCCACCTCCAAACACTGCCAATTCACGGACGCAATTCGCTAAACACACACACACACACACACACACACACACACACACACTTTCTCGACACCTTTCTGTAGGGAGGGTGCGTCATCTCGACCGTGACAGAGTGACGGCAACTATCGACGATCCATTTCCCCCCCACTGGTAAAACATGTCCACTAAACACCTACATACATCATTCAAGTACACAGACAATAGCATACACACAATGGGAGGGCACACGAACATGGACGGCACGGCACTGTCATACACTCTTCCTCAGAACCATATCAACAAACGTTACGTACATCCGGGAAAGCGAAAGCAAAAAGCAAAGGCAAAAGCCCAATGCAGCCGTCAAAGGTAACGTTCACCACGGCAGACACTTGCAGCCGCGCCGCCGTTAAACGCATTTCAGTGCGGCTCCAATACGCCTCCGACACGGGACCGTTCCGTTGCTCTACGAATGCGTTCCTCCCTTTTTCCCTTCCTCTCTCTTTTGCCCCCCCTCTGTCCGTTCCTCCTGCACTCTTGCCTCATTCCTCACGTTCTGCCCAGACATTCGACCGATCAAAGTCAACCTTTCGTTACCGTTCTCGGCGCGACGGTGTACAACAGTATGACGGGTGTGCCCAAGACTTCGGTTCAGTTGCGTGACGCCGGTCTATCGCGCCGATCGACAGTTACTCAGGGGGCGACGGATCGGACCACGTCACCGACACACAAAACTATGTCAAACAAACAAATACATACCGGATGGACACAGACAAACACGTGTACAGACATTCGCCAAAAACGACCGCCGCCGCCGCCGCCGTCTAGCGTCGCGCTTACTGTACTGCACTGGACACGCGTGCATCTCGAATGACGACATCGGTGTGCGTGCGTCGTACGCAATCAGTCAGACACGGCTATCAAAAATCAGAGTCGAATGGTACATCGTCGTGCGTGTCGCCGTACACGTACAGTACAATACAACAACAATGCGTCTTAATGGCACGTTCATTTCAACGTCACTCCACACACCTCCACGCTGCAGTTACGTCGCACCATTGTCAACTCGGCGTACAGCAAAGGGAATAGTGGGCGGCAAAACATTTCACATCTCACCCTCGCCATGTGTCATGTGCAAACCAAACCCGCAGACGGCCGTCGTTACGGTGACACAACGCCAACGAGGCGTGCCACCATTCCACGCCACGGCGACCAACCTCGTGGCCGTACCCCGCAACAACGCTTTGACGCGGACCCCCCCACCCACAATCAAAATGCACACATCACAGCCGTCCACAAAACAACAACAACAATTCCGCCCTTCCCGCAAAGGCACGTTGGTGGCCCTGAAAAGGGCCGTTTTGCCGCTCTCGCAACGGAGGAGCCTTCTCCATCCTTCCTTCCATTCCAGAGCCACCTCCTTACTTGGAGCTCGTGTACTTGGTCACCGCCTTCGTGCCCTCGCTCACGGCGTGCTTGGCCAGCTCGCCAGGCAGCAACAGCCGCACAGCGGTCTGGATCTCGCGGGACGTGATGGTCGAGCGCTTGTTGTAGTGCGCCAGGCGAGAAGCCTCGGCCGCAATGCGCTCGAAAATGTCGTTCACGAAGCTGTTCATGATGCTCATCGCCTTCGACGAGATGCCCGTGTCAGGGTGCACCTGCTTCAGCACCTTGTAGATGTAGATGGCATAGCTCTCCTTCCTCTTGCGCTTCTTCTTCTTGTCGCCCTTCGAAATGTTCTTCTGCGCCTTGCCAGCCTTCTTGGCGGCCTTCCCGCTAGTCTTGGGCGGCATCTCGAACGAACGTACGGCAGCAGCAACACCAGTAGCAAGCGCTCCGCTCTAGTCAGCGTCTCCCCACACAGTGGCACCCGCCGCCAGCCGCCGCCGCACCTTTACCAGCTCGCCCTGTTGCGGCCGCCGACCAATGGGGCGCGCGCGCAACCGGCCGCCGCACCCGAGCCCATAAAGCACCCCCACCCCGGCTGCGCCGGCACGCACTCCGCTGCTCGACTCGCTGCCGCTCGCACCGGTCGTTTTCGTTTCCGTTTCGTGTGCACCGTCGCTAGCCCATCGCCATGTCCGGACGCGGAAAGGGAGGCAAAGTCAAGGGCAAGTCAAAGTCCCGCTCAAGCAGGGCTGGGCTCCAGTTCCCGGTCGGCAGAATCCACCGCCTCCTGCGCAAGGGAAACTACGCAGAGCGCGTCGGCGCCGGGGCGCCCGTCTACCTCGCCGCCGTCATGGAGTACCTCGCGGCTGAGGTGCTCGAGCTGGCCGGAAACGCGGCCCGCGACAACAAGAAGACGCGCATCATCCCGCGCCACCTGCAGCTTGCCATCCGCAACGACGAGGAGCTCAACAAGCTCCTGTCGGGCGTCACCATCGCACAGGGTGGTGTCCTGCCCAACATCCAGGCCGTCCTGCTGCCAAAGAAGACCGAGAAGAAGGCCTAAAGGAGGCCAGGCAATCGCAGCGCCGCGTGCTCCCCTGCACGCAACGCGCTTTGCCGGCTCGGCTCGGCCCACAACAATCGGCCCTTTTCAGGGCCACCACACAAACCTACGTCCAAAGCAAAATTTCAGTCGTCCTCGCCGCACCTTGTTTTGTTTTGTTTTAACTTTGCACTTTCACAGCACAGCCGCCGCCTGGCGGCGCGCGTCCGCCATCTTGTCGTCCACACAGCCCGTGTGGCCCAACACACACATTTTTTGCACGGTCGCAGTCGCCTTCCAAACGACAACGGCAGCAATAATGACCATTGTTAAAGGGAGGCGTGTCGACACACCGCCCTCCACTCCCGCGCGCAACGGCCGTCGACACGAACGAAACAAACAGCTGATCCGGCCGCCTATGCCCTACACGCCTTGCCTCGGAAACCCCAACGCCGCCGCAAACACACAGAGCCAAACCACGCAAGCAAGCAAATAATCACCGCCTCTCGCACAACAACACACAGCCCGCCATCTCCATCGCGATCGATACAAAGACACACAATAACAAACACAAACGAAGCAGCTCCACTCTCTCTCACACACACACACAGCCAGCCACATGACACGTTTCCTTTCCTTCTCCCCTCCCAGTCACATCACGTCGCTCAAACGGAAAGAAACAAACAAACAAACAACACACGCAGCAACAACACAGACTCTTTCGCACTTTTCAACTTCCGAACAGTGTGGTGGCCCTGAAAAGGGCCGTTTTCTAGTCTCTCCCACCCACGAGCACGGCCGCGGGAAGGCCAGCGCCCGCTGCGACGCAGCCTAACCGCCGAAACCGTACAGGGTGCGCCCCTGCCTCTTCAGGGCGTACACCACGTCCATGGCCGTCACAGTCTTGCGCTTGGCGTGCTCAGTGTACGTCACCGCGTCGCGGATCACGTTCTCCAGGAACACCTTCAGCACCCCGCGGGTCTCCTCGTAGATCAGACCAGAGATGCGCTTCACGCCGCCCCTGCGAGCCAGGCGGCGGATGGCGGGCTTCGTGATGCCCTGGATGTTGTCGCGCAACACCTTGCGGTGCCGCTTGGCGCCACCCTTGCCGAGCCCCTTTCCTCCCTTGCCGCGGCCTGTCATCCTTCCTTCCTCGGGCAAAGCAAAACGTGCACAAACAGCAGCTGCAGCGGCTGGCGAGTCGGCTACGGTCTGCGCCCAGCGCGCCCGCCGCCCCCCTATATAGACTCTGGCCCGCCCTCCCCCCACCACGCGCAACCGAGGGCATATAAGCGCAGCACGGAGGCGCGCGGGCCCGTTGTCAAGGCAGCACCGGACGCCGCGCCGCACCTAACCTCCACGCACGCCGCTCCGCTACCGCTACCGCTACCGCCATGGCCCGCACAAAGCAAACGGCCCGCAAGTCCACCGGCGGAAAGGCGCCGCGCAAACAGCTCGCCACCAAGGCGGCGAGGAAGAGCGCGCCCGCCACCGGAGGCGTCAAGAAGCCCCACCGCTACAGGCCGGGCACCGTCGCCCTGCGAGAAATCAGGCGCTACCAGAAGAGCACAGAGCTGCTCATCCGCAAGCTGCCATTCCAGCGCCTAGTGCGCGAGATCGCCCAGGACTTCAAGACCGACCTGCGCTTCCAGAGCTCCGCAGTCATGGCCCTGCAGGAGGCCAGCGAGGCCTACCTCGTCGGCCTCTTCGAAGACACCAACCTGTGCGCAATCCACGCCAAGCGCGTCACCATCATGCCCAAGGACATCCAGCTCGCGCGCCGCATCCGCGGCGAGCGCGCCTAAACCGCGCCGCGGCACCGCACCGCACAAACAAAAACGGCCCTTTTCAGGGCCACTAACATCTCTCCGTCGCGAGCAAACTTTGTCGGTCGCCTGCCTCTCGCCCCACAACCACACAAAAAAAAACAAAAAAAAAACCACCACTTCCCGTCCGTCCGCCACACCCGCTCACTCTGCCTGCCTGCCTGCTAGCAGCGCGCAACAATCGCACATCATCCCTCCCCGGCCGCTCAAAGCGCACAATACCCAACGGCCGACGTCACACCGCACGGGTGGCTGGCCGGCCGCCGCTTTCGTTTCGAAAACAAAACCCGCACCAACGGCCAGGCAGGCGCGCTCTACACGCCACCGAAATCCCCGCCGACTCCTTCCACATCTCAACGTGCCCCCCCCCCCCCCGTTGCAAAACATAACACACACAAAGAAACAAACAAAGACCGGACACGACGAGACAAGACATCCGAGAAGAACTGAACGCAGGCAAGCCCAACCAACGTATTCAAAAACAACGTGACAGAAAAACCAACCGTCGGCCGCCGCCAAAAGCACGGCGACACTCCTCAACAACAACAACAACAACACCACCACCACCGCTACCGCCGCCCACACCCGCCACCGACCCCCGCAATCCAACCACCACGGCACGCAAACAGCATCCCCACGGGCATACAGACAGACACCCACACCAAACGCAACACGACAATCAAAACCTTCCCCGACGTGCTTTGATGGCCCTGAGAAGGGCCGTTTTGGGCCGCGCGTCTCTTGCGCGCCACTAGACGACGACGGGGGGTGGGGACGACGGAGCCAAGCGCCAAACCCTTCCTTTCCCATCTCTTTCTCCTCTACTCTACTTCTTCTTCTTGGGCGAAGCCTTCGCCTTAGACGGCGTCGTCGCCTTCTTCGGGCGCGGCGCCTTCGGCTTCTTCGTCGGAACCTTGGCGGCCTTCTTCGCCTTCGACGGCGACTTGGCCTTGGCCGGCTTGGCCGCAGCCGCCTTCTTCGCACCCGCGGGAGCGGCCGACGCCGCAGACGCCTTCTTGGCGGCGCCCGCCTTCCGACCGGTCGCCGCCTTCACGCCACCAGCCTTCTTTGCGCCGGCCGCACGGCCGCCCTTCTTCTCCTTGCTGGCCGGAGCGGCGCGCTTCTTCTTGGCACCGCCAGCACGAGCCTTGCCGCCCTCGGCCGCCCCCCCGCCGCCGGCGCCGGCAAGCTTGAACGAGCCGGACGCGCCCTTCCCCTTCGTCTGCACCAGCTCGCCCGCCACGACGGCCGACTTGAGGTACTTCTTGATAAACGGCGCCAGCTTCTCCGCGTCCAGCTTGTAGTGCGCGGCAATGTACTTCTTGATCGCCTGCAGCGACGACCCGCCGCGCTCCTTCAGACTCTTGATGGCGGCCGTCACCATCTCAGAGGTGCGCGGGTGCGCAGGCTTGGCGCGCGGCTTCTTCGCAGACTTGGCCTTCTTCGTAGTGCCGGTGGCGGCGGGTGCCGCAGCAGTCTCGTTCGTAGCCGCCTGATCTGCCATTTCGACGACGCGCGTAACACACAGCGAGAGCGAGAGCGAGCGGGACGGCAGGCACGCAGGCACAGCACAGCAGAGCAGAGAATCACAAGGGCCCAGCCAGTGTCGCGGGCGGGCGCGGACGGCCGAGAGAGCGGCCGCCACTCTGCGCGCCGCCGCGCCGCGCCTCCCGCGCTTGCTACCGCCCAACGTCCGACAGCCTGTGCGGAGCAGCCCCAAACCTGCGCCACAACCGCCCGCGCCTTTCAAACCACCGAGGATGGGGCTACACACAGCCACACCACAGTCGCCAACCAGTCGCCACGGCAGCGCCGCAAACCACGGCCAAACTGCAGCTACCGCGCGCTACAGCCTGGGTCGGCCCGCCGAGAATCGCCGCCCCCGCCCAAATGCCGCCCCCACAGCCCCAGCCGACGACCCGCCACAATGGCCAAACCTTCGGCAAAACTCCCACACCGTCGCCGCGGCAGCCCGGCCAGCGCGGCCGGCGCCACAGCCACACAAGCCGAGGCGTGCGGCGATGACGGCCGTGCAAACGCGCCTCCGCCGCCCCATCGCCTTCCGTCGCCCTCCCGCCGTTTCCCGATCGGCCCGCAGCCGTCGGGCCACATCGCGCGCCGTCCTCCTCCTCTCGCCCGCCAACATTCACAGCCGTTTCTCAACAATTGCCCGCCGCAAACGGACGCCGCCTGCGCAACAGGCGCCGCCGCCCCTCGCCGCTTCCGACCCAACCCCTCGACCGAGGCAAACCGCAATCCGAATCTACAGACCAACCCAATCTGCCGTCAGCACACACGACAGCCGACCTTACACGTTACGCGTTACACATTACGTTTACACGTCTAGGTTAGGTTAGGTTAGGTTAGGTTAGGTTAGGTGGACGTGGGTTAGGTTAAGGGGACTTGGGTTAGGTTAAGCGTCAAACTTAGGTTAAGCATTCAAACACGTCAGGCGTCAGAGGTTAGGTTCGGTTAGGTTAGGTTACACGTTAGGTTAAGGGGTCAGTGCTAGGTTAAGAAGCGTCAAACGTAGGTTAAAAAGCGTTCAAAAAACGTGAGGCGTGAGCCGGACAGCTTTCCTTACGTAGACGTTAGGGGCTCAGGCTGAGCTCACCTCACCACAGGTTAGGTTAGGTTAGGTTCGGTTCGCTCAGCGTAAAGCGCCGAGGTCAGGCTACGTTCGTTCACCTTCGGGCGCCACACTTTCGGTTGAAAGGTCGCGACGGGACGACGTCGGCAGGCACGCCGCAAACAAACAAACAAACAAACAAACAAACAAACAAAACGTACAGACGACGTCGACAACCGCCGACAGACGGGGAGCAGCACGACCACGACCAGATACCGAGCGCGAACGAGACACACGCGAACCACCCCCACCGGCCAAAGGGCACCACACAACAACCCAGAGCACCACGTGTCGACACCAGGGCAACCGCCCGCAACTGCGCTTTCCGCGCCGGCCCGGATGCACGTCGTGCTACAACAACACCACTACCGTACACAGCCGCTGTTCACAACATCACTATCATGCGCGCCCGCGGCTCGCCGCCGTCGCGGTCGCACCCCCAACGCCAGCACTTTTGCACCACCATTCACACGCACCGCAACACAGCTCGCCGACACAGCCGAACAAAACAACCACCACACAACAACACAACGCCGCCGCCGCCGCCTCTACTTGTGCCGGCGACCCACCCCGCCGATGGCGCACCTTTCGCCAGCCGGCAATCGACACGCACCCACCCACCCCCCCCCCCCCGGGGCCCAGTGCAAAAAAAAAACACACAAAAGAAAAAAAAAACAAAAAAAAAACACACACACAAAAACGACACGGGAGGCGCACACCGCCACTTCGCGCGCACGCCACCAACCAGTCGTCGTCTCAAAATAACAAACAAACACCAAAAAACAAACAAAATAAACTAACAACTAGGGCAACACAAAACAAAACAAAAAAACAAAAAACGCCTCGCACGAACCGCCCACAAAAAGGACACGCACACGCACAGCCTCTGCTGACGGCCACGACGCAGCGGCACGCTGCTCCTGTCCCGCGCCCCGCGCCCCACTCGATTCACAACACTCACGCGACACCGTCAACGACGGGCTCGCTTCCCGCAACCTACCACCTTTCCGCCACGACGCACAGCCCCAGCCCCACCCGACGACGCCCGTGGCAACGACTGCACTTTCAACACCGCCTCCCCCTTCCCCCCCAACACACACACAGCCAGCCAAAAACGCACTCGCGACCCACACATGCACGTGCATCGGCACACGCCAACCAGTCAACGTCGACAACCACACGCAAGGCTCGAAACGAAACCGGCGTCCTTCCACGTTGCCATCAAGCTACACGACACAAGACACAAGGAACCAACACAACAGCCGGCCCCACTAATTCCCACTCTCACGCCGCAAAAAGCACACCGAAACCGCCAAACGCACGCACATTCCCCTTCGCACTGACACCGACCGGCTCGCTACCACACCTCCCGGCAGCCGTTTCACAAACATGACACGGCGTGACGCGACATCACGGGCCTACGCACACCGGACCCACTCACACTCTCTCCTTTCCTTCTGTTTTTCCCGACGCCTTCGGCCGGGCACACGCGGCACAACGCCGCCAATTCACCACACCGCCCACACAGTCGACAAGCGCCCGCCCTGTACGGCACACGCAACGACGCAGCGCAGCAAAGGGCGCCCGCAACACATACCTCTCCTCTCTCTCTCTCTCTCTCTCTCTCTCTCTCTCTCTCTCTCCGCCGCCCGACGCGCCAACCGCCACACCACACCGCCAGCCACTCGCAAATTGTGCACTGCCACCAGCCACACGTCCAACACGCCGCGCCGCCTCCGGCCACCCGCCAGGGGGCGCTCACGTCCGCGACAACAGCGCGGCCCGCCGGGCCGGGCCGAACCGAACCGAGCCGCCGCTGCTCTGCACTCGGCACGGCCACACCCTGCTGCAGACCGGGCTCGTCTCCCTGTACGCGTCTGCCTGCGCATCAACACAACGGGGCAAGTGAGCAAACCCCGTCACAACACGCCACATCGCGCAATGGCCGTGCCGACCTTTTTCTCTCTACCGCCATCCCTTCTTCTCGCGTTTTACTCGTTGTTGCTGCAGCGGCGCACACCTACACATCCACAGCCCCAGCCGGCCTCACCTCAGGGCCCGCCGCCAGCGTCTCCTCCTCGGGCACAGGTGCGGTGCTGTGGCCGCCCATCCAACCGCATTGCTGGCCGTCCAGTCCAGCCGCCAGGCGTTCCCACTGCCGCGCACCGACCCTGCTGCAGAAAACGAAGCATAGCCAGACCGACCGATACACAAAGCAAGCCGTCGCCTCGCCTCTTGTCCTTCCTTCCGCCCCCGCCCTTCTCACACCACCGCCTCTCCACTTTCGCCCCCCCCTCCTTTTTTTTTTCTTATTTGTTTCTTTCTTTCTTTCTTTTCTTTCTTTCTTTCTTTCTTAGGGCCGTCTCTCCTTCCCGCCATGGCGGTTACGGCACCGCCTGCAGCAGCGGATTTTTGCGCCCACACGCCTACTCCTACCACCATTAACCTTGCCCTGCCCTGCCCATCAACGTCGCAGTCGAACCGACGCTTGCCAACACACTGCCCACGTTCCTTTCTCTTTTCGGCCTACGCCCATTACGCGCCGCCGCCACAGCCTATTACTCTCCCTTCCCTTCCCACAACACACCGACGTCATCACACGCACCCAAAACAGGGGCCACGACCGTGTTCCTCGCCCACTCCCATCCCGCACGGTACGCACATTCCCAACTACTACCGCGCACCCTCCCTTCCAATCTGTGTGTCTGTGTCCTGTCCGCGCGTGACGCCTCTCAACATCCGCCGTCCCCCGTCCCCCGTCCCGTTTTCGCCCCCATGCCGTCGTCGCGCCGCCTCCTCCTCCCCGTCCACCGCCGCCCCTGTCCGCCCCGCACCACACCATACACCGCTGCTTGTCCCGGCCGTTGCCACCAAAGGCGCCAACCGCAAACGCGCCACGCCGCAGCCCCCGTGCGTCTCGCTCGCTTGCATCTCCGTGCCGACGCTGCCTCTCTTCCCGCACGCACTCGACCTCGACAACACAGTCTTTGGCTCCGCCACTGCGTGTTCCGGTGGTGCGCACGCTGCAACACGTATGTATTCATTACCAGAGCGATGGCGAGGCATGACAGCATCTCTGTCTGACCAGAGAGTTATTTATCGTTGCTAGTCGGCGCTTGGACCGAGCCAGACGACAGTAGTGGCACGCAGCGAGTCGCCAGGAACAGTTGTTATATATATTGTAGCGCGAGTCGGCAGAGGTAGTAGTCAGTCGACAGTAGTAGCGGGTGGACGGTTGTACTGAGCGGGCGTCGGCGGCGTGCTCTGCTCGTCTCGCGACTCTGGTCACGGTTCGGGACGATGTACAGTATATTGTGTTATAATAACAAGGTAGTGTGAAGCTGCATTGCGCAAATCTGATAACGTATGTTAATTGTACTTATTTTGTTCAACAACAAATGCCCCAATATTACGTTTTTTCTCAAGTAACTTTTTTTTTTTTTTTTTTTTTTTTTTAAAGAAAAACATTCACTTTTTAAAGACTACTTCCTATGGCATTTCCCTCCAAGGAGTGCAATTAATTACCAGCCAGCACTCATTCATTGCACACAGCTGTGTAAGGGGTATCTACAATTGAGGAGCAGATATAAATGCACTTTTTTGTGTGTGTGTCTTTTTTCATTGGGGTAACGATCTTTGGCTCTTTTTATTCTGAATACAGGGCCAAAGGTCAACGCTGCTGCCCTCATACAATGTATCAGGTTTCATTATGTCTGTTGCACTGTTACTTATCGTTGGGTTTGTTTTGTAGGGACGTTAACATTCTGGCACATTTTTATTATCATCGGACTCTCTGCTATTTGTGCGGGGAGGTTATACCTGGGTCCATTTCCATTTACATTTTAATCTTGATAGACTTTTTGTTTTCTTTTTTTTGTTTCTTGTTGTTTTCCCTTCTTTTTTTGTTGTTTTGTTTTGTTTTGTTTTTCCCGCTCTCACCACCGCCGCCGCATCACGCCATGGCCTCCCCCTTACGTTTTTGGTTTCTTTTTCTGTTCTTCAACTGCTTCAACATCACCGCGCCCCATTTCCACACCACAGCCATCAGCCTCCAAGACGGGCAGGCGCAGTGTGCCATTTCCGGCGCACAAGCACACCCGTACGGTACTCTCCTCGCCCCCACGCCACCAACAACACAGCGACCACGCGGCTTTCAGGCATGGCACGGCACCGGCGAAATGCGCCGCCCCCGCCCCCGCCCCTCCGCGCATCCGTCCGTCTCGCCACGTTCACTGACAGCCGCGTCTGCGGCTACACCACGACAACCACAACACAACAACGCTCCCCTCCCTGGCACCTCATTGTTTTTCTCCTCCTCTTTTGCACAAACCACAACGCCGAGCACAGGCGCAAGCCACCCACACCGCGCCCCTCCCCGTCCCGTCTTTTGGCCGCCGCTCCTCGTTCGCCCCCTCCCATCTCCCGAATGCCATGCCAGCAGCGTTACGCATGCCCCTCCCCTGTCCACACAACACTACCGCCAAACGAACAGCCTTCCGGGCCACATGCAGGGCACGCCCACCTCCAAACACTGCCAATTCACGGACGCAATTCGCTAAACACACACACACACACACACACACACACACACACACACTTTCTCGACACCTTTCTGTAGGGAGGGTGCGTCATCTCGACCGTGACAGAGTGACGGCAACTATCGACGATCCATTTCCCCCCCACTGGTAAAACATGTCCACTAAACACCTACATACATCATTCAAGTACACAGACAATAGCATACACACAATGGGAGGGCACACGAACATGGACGGCACGGCACTGTCATACACTCTTCCTCAGAACCATATCAACAAACGTTACGTACATCCGGGAAAGCGAAAGCAAAAAGCAAAGGCAAAAGCCCAATGCAGCCGTCAAAGGTAACGTTCACCACGGCAGACACTTGCAGCCGCGCCGCCGTTAAACGCATTTCAGTGCGGCTCCAATACGCCTCCGACACGGGACCGTTCCGTTGCTCTACGAATGCGTTCCTCCCTTTTTCCCTTCCTCTCTCTTTTGCCCCCCCTCTGTCCGTTCCTCCTGCACTCTTGCCTCATTCCTCACGTTCTGCCCAGACATTCGACCGATCAAAGTCAACCTTTCGTTACCGTTCTCGGCGCGACGGTGTACAACAGTATGACGGGTGTGCCCAAGACTTCGGTTCAGTTGCGTGACGCCGGTCTATCGCGCCGATCGACAGTTACTCAGGGGGCGACGGATCGGACCACGTCACCGACACACAAAACTATGTCAAACAAACAAATACATACCGGATGGACACAGACAAACACGTGTACAGACATTCGCCAAAAACGACCGCCGCCGCCGCCGCCGTCTAGCGTCGCGCTTACTGTACTGCACTGGACACGCGTGCATCTCGAATGACGACATCGGTGTGCGTGCGTCGTACGCAATCAGTCAGACACGGCTATCAAAAATCAGAGTCGAATGGTACATCGTCGTGCGTGTCGCCGTACACGTACAGTACAATACAACAACAATGCGTCTTAATGGCACGTTCATTTCAACGTCACTCCACACACCTCCACGCTGCAGTTACGTCGCACCATTGTCAACTCGGCGTACAGCAAAGGGAATAGTGGGCGGCAAAACATTTCACATCTCACCCTCGCCATGTGTCATGTGCAAACCAAACCCGCAGACGGCCGTCGTTACGGTGACACAACGCCAACGAGGCGTGCCACCATTCCACGCCACGGCGACCAACCTCGTGGCCGTACCCCGCAACAACGCTTTGACGCGGACCCCCCCACCCACAATCAAAATGCACACATCACAGCCGTCCACAAAACAACAACAACAATTCCGCCCTTCCCGCAAAGGCACGTTGGTGGCCCTGAAAAGGGCCGTTTTGCCGCTCTCGCAACGGAGGAGCCTTCTCCATCCTTCCTTCCATTCCAGAGCCACCTCCTTACTTGGAGCTCGTGTACTTGGTCACCGCCTTCGTGCCCTCGCTCACGGCGTGCTTGGCCAGCTCGCCAGGCAGCAACAGCCGCACAGCGGTCTGGATCTCGCGGGACGTGATGGTCGAGCGCTTGTTGTAGTGCGCCAGGCGAGAAGCCTCGGCCGCAATGCGCTCGAAAATGTCGTTCACGAAGCTGTTCATGATGCTCATCGCCTTCGACGAGATGCCCGTGTCAGGGTGCACCTGCTTCAGCACCTTGTAGATGTAGATGGCATAGCTCTCCTTCCTCTTGCGCTTCTTCTTCTTGTCGCCCTTCGAAATGTTCTTCTGCGCCTTGCCAGCCTTCTTGGCGGCCTTCCCGCTAGTCTTGGGCGGCATCTCGAACGAACGTACGGCAGCAGCAACACCAGTAGCAAGCGCTCCGCTCTAGTCAGCGTCTCCCCACACAGTGGCACCCGCCGCCAGCCGCCGCCGCACCTTTACCAGCTCGCCCTGTTGCGGCCGCCGACCAATGGGGCGCGCGCGCAACCGGCCGCCGCACCCGAGCCCATAAAGCACCCCCACCCCGGCTGCGCCGGCACGCACTCCGCTGCTCGACTCGCTGCCGCTCGCACCGGTCGTTTTCGTTTCCGTTTCGTGTGCACCGTCGCTAGCCCATCGCCATGTCCGGACGCGGAAAGGGAGGCAAAGTCAAGGGCAAGTCAAAGTCCCGCTCAAGCAGGGCTGGGCTCCAGTTCCCGGTCGGCAGAATCCACCGCCTCCTGCGCAAGGGAAACTACGCAGAGCGCGTCGGCGCCGGGGCGCCCGTCTACCTCGCCGCCGTCATGGAGTACCTCGCGGCTGAGGTGCTCGAGCTGGCCGGAAACGCGGCCCGCGACAACAAGAAGACGCGCATCATCCCGCGCCACCTGCAGCTTGCCATCCGCAACGACGAGGAGCTCAACAAGCTCCTGTCGGGCGTCACCATCGCACAGGGTGGTGTCCTGCCCAACATCCAGGCCGTCCTGCTGCCAAAGAAGACCGAGAAGAAGGCCTAAAGGAGGCCAGGCAATCGCAGCGCCGCGTGCTCCCCTGCACGCAACGCGCTTTGCCGGCTCGGCTCGGCCCACAACAATCGGCCCTTTTCAGGGCCACCACACAAACCTACGTCCAAAGCAAAATTTCAGTCGTCCTCGCCGCACCTTGTTTTGTTTTGTTTTAACTTTGCACTTTCACAGCACAGCCGCCGCCTGGCGGCGCGCGTCCGCCATCTTGTCGTCCACACAGCCCGTGTGGCCCAACACACACATTTTTTGCACGGTCGCAGTCGCCTTCCAAACGACAACGGCAGCAATAATGACCATTGTTAAAGGGAGGCGTGTCGACACACCGCCCTCCACTCCCGCGCGCAACGGCCGTCGACACGAACGAAACAAACAGCTGATCCGGCCGCCTATGCCCTACACGCCTTGCCTCGGAAACCCCAACGCCGCCGCAAACACACAGAGCCAAACCACGCAAGCAAGCAAATAATCACCGCCTCTCGCACAACAACACACAGCCCGCCATCTCCATCGCGATCGATACAAAGACACACAATAACAAACACAAACGAAGCAGCTCCACTCTCTCTCACACACACACACAGCCAGCCACATGACACGTTTCCTTTCCTTCTCCCCTCCCAGTCACATCACGTCGCTCAAACGGAAAGAAACAAACAAACAAACAACACACGCAGCAACAACACAGACTCTTTCGCACTTTTCAACTTCCGAACAGTGTGGTGGCCCTGAAAAGGGCCGTTTTCTAGTCTCTCCCACCCACGAGCACGGCCGCGGGAAGGCCAGCGCCCGCTGCGACGCAGCCTAACCGCCGAAACCGTACAGGGTGCGCCCCTGCCTCTTCAGGGCGTACACCACGTCCATGGCCGTCACAGTCTTGCGCTTGGCGTGCTCAGTGTACGTCACCGCGTCGCGGATCACGTTCTCCAGGAACACCTTCAGCACCCCGCGGGTCTCCTCGTAGATCAGACCAGAGATGCGCTTCACGCCGCCCCTGCGAGCCAGGCGGCGGATGGCGGGCTTCGTGATGCCCTGGATGTTGTCGCGCAACACCTTGCGGTGCCGCTTGGCGCCACCCTTGCCGAGCCCCTTTCCTCCCTTGCCGCGGCCTGTCATCCTTCCTTCCTCGGGCAAAGCAAAACGTGCACAAACAGCAGCTGCAGCGGCTGGCGAGTCGGCTACGGTCTGCGCCCAGCGCGCCCGCCGCCCCCCTATATAGACTCTGGCCCGCCCTCCCCCCACCACGCGCAACCGAGGGCATATAAGCGCAGCACGGAGGCGCGCGGGCCCGTTGTCAAGGCAGCACCGGACGCCGCGCCGCACCTAACCTCCACGCACGCCGCTCCGCTACCGCTACCGCTACCGCCATGGCCCGCACAAAGCAAACGGCCCGCAAGTCCACCGGCGGAAAGGCGCCGCGCAAACAGCTCGCCACCAAGGCGGCGAGGAAGAGCGCGCCCGCCACCGGAGGCGTCAAGAAGCCCCACCGCTACAGGCCGGGCACCGTCGCCCTGCGAGAAATCAGGCGCTACCAGAAGAGCACAGAGCTGCTCATCCGCAAGCTGCCATTCCAGCGCCTAGTGCGCGAGATCGCCCAGGACTTCAAGACCGACCTGCGCTTCCAGAGCTCCGCAGTCATGGCCCTGCAGGAGGCCAGCGAGGCCTACCTCGTCGGCCTCTTCGAAGACACCAACCTGTGCGCAATCCACGCCAAGCGCGTCACCATCATGCCCAAGGACATCCAGCTCGCGCGCCGCATCCGCGGCGAGCGCGCCTAAACCGCGCCGCGGCACCGCACCGCACAAACAAAAACGGCCCTTTTCAGGGCCACTAACATCTCTCCGTCGCGAGCAAACTTTGTCGGTCGCCTGCCTCTCGCCCCACAACCACACAAAAAAAAACAAAAAAAAAACCACCACTTCCCGTCCGTCCGCCACACCCGCTCACTCTGCCTGCCTGCCTGCTAGCAGCGCGCAACAATCGCACATCATCCCTCCCCGGCCGCTCAAAGCGCACAATACCCAACGGCCGACGTCACACCGCACGGGTGGCTGGCCGGCCGCCGCTTTCGTTTCGAAAACAAAACCCGCACCAACGGCCAGGCAGGCGCGCTCTACACGCCACCGAAATCCCCGCCGACTCCTTCCACATCTCAACGTGCCCCCCCCCCCCCCGTTGCAAAACATAACACACACAAAGAAACAAACAAAGACCGGACACGACGAGACAAGACATCCGAGAAGAACTGAACGCAGGCAAGCCCAACCAACGTATTCAAAAACAACGTGACAGAAAAACCAACCGTCGGCCGCCGCCAAAAGCACGGCGACACTCCTCAACAACAACAACAACAACACCACCACCACCGCTACCGCCGCCCACACCCGCCACCGACCCCCGCAATCCAACCACCACGGCACGCAAACAGCATCCCCACGGGCATACAGACAGACACCCACACCAAACGCAACACGACAATCAAAACCTTCCCCGACGTGCTTTGATGGCCCTGAGAAGGGCCGTTTTGGGCCGCGCGTCTCTTGCGCGCCACTAGACGACGACGGGGGGTGGGGACGACGGAGCCAAGCGCCAAACCCTTCCTTTCCCATCTCTTTCTCCTCTACTCTACTTCTTCTTCTTGGGCGAAGCCTTCGCCTTAGACGGCGTCGTCGCCTTCTTCGGGCGCGGCGCCTTCGGCTTCTTCGTCGGAACCTTGGCGGCCTTCTTCGCCTTCGACGGCGACTTGGCCTTGGCCGGCTTGGCCGCAGCCGCCTTCTTCGCACCCGCGGGAGCGGCCGACGCCGCAGACGCCTTCTTGGCGGCGCCCGCCTTCCGACCGGTCGCCGCCTTCACGCCACCAGCCTTCTTTGCGCCGGCCGCACGGCCGCCCTTCTTCTCCTTGCTGGCCGGAGCGGCGCGCTTCTTCTTGGCACCGCCAGCACGAGCCTTGCCGCCCTCGGCCGCCCCCCCGCCGCCGGCGCCGGCAAGCTTGAACGAGCCGGACGCGCCCTTCCCCTTCGTCTGCACCAGCTCGCCCGCCACGACGGCCGACTTGAGGTACTTCTTGATAAACGGCGCCAGCTTCTCCGCGTCCAGCTTGTAGTGCGCGGCAATGTACTTCTTGATCGCCTGCAGCGACGACCCGCCGCGCTCCTTCAGACTCTTGATGGCGGCCGTCACCATCTCAGAGGTGCGCGGGTGCGCAGGCTTGGCGCGCGGCTTCTTCGCAGACTTGGCCTTCTTCGTAGTGCCGGTGGCGGCGGGTGCCGCAGCAGTCTCGTTCGTAGCCGCCTGATCTGCCATTTCGACGACGCGCGTAACACACAGCGAGAGCGAGAGCGAGCGGGACGGCAGGCACGCAGGCACAGCACAGCAGAGCAGAGAATCACAAGGGCCCAGCCAGTGTCGCGGGCGGGCGCGGACGGCCGAGAGAGCGGCCGCCACTCTGCGCGCCGCCGCGCCGCGCCTCCCGCGCTTGCTACCGCCCAACGTCCGACAGCCTGTGCGGAGCAGCCCCAAACCTGCGCCACAACCGCCCGCGCCTTTCAAACCACCGAGGATGGGGCTACACACAGCCACACCACAGTCGCCAACCAGTCGCCACGGCAGCGCCGCAAACCACGGCCAAACTGCAGCTACCGCGCGCTACAGCCTGGGTCGGCCCGCCGAGAATCGCCGCCCCCGCCCAAATGCCGCCCCCACAGCCCCAGCCGACGACCCGCCACAATGGCCAAACCTTCGGCAAAACTCCCACACCGTCGCCGCGGCAGCCCGGCCAGCGCGGCCGGCGCCACAGCCACACAAGCCGAGGCGTGCGGCGATGACGGCCGTGCAAACGCGCCTCCGCCGCCCCATCGCCTTCCGTCGCCCTCCCGCCGTTTCCCGATCGGCCCGCAGCCGTCGGGCCACATCGCGCGCCGTCCTCCTCCTCTCGCCCGCCAACATTCACAGCCGTTTCTCAACAATTGCCCGCCGCAAACGGACGCCGCCTGCGCAACAGGCGCCGCCGCCCCTCGCCGCTTCCGACCCAACCCCTCGACCGAGGCAAACCGCAATCCGAATCTACAGACCAACCCAATCTGCCGTCAGCACACACGACAGCCGACCTTACACGTTACGCGTTACACATTACGTTTACACGTCTAGGTTAGGTTAGGTTAGGTTAGGTTAGGTTAGGTGGACGTGGGTTAGGTTAAGGGGACTTGGGTTAGGTTAAGCGTCAAACTTAGGTTAAGCATTCAAACACGTCAGGCGTCAGAGGTTAGGTTCGGTTAGGTTAGGTTACACGTTAGGTTAAGGGGTCAGTGCTAGGTTAAGAAGCGTCAAACGTAGGTTAAAAAGCGTTCAAAAAACGTGAGGCGTGAGCCGGACAGCTTTCCTTACGTAGACGTTAGGGGCTCAGGCTGAGCTCACCTCACCACAGGTTAGGTTAGGTTAGGTTCGGTTCGCTCAGCGTAAAGCGCCGAGGTCAGGCTACGTTCGTTCACCTTCGGGCGCCACACTTTCGGTTGAAAGGTCGCGACGGGACGACGTCGGCAGGCACGCCGCAAACAAACAAACAAACAAACAAACAAACAAACAAAACGTACAGACGACGTCGACAACCGCCGACAGACGGGGAGCAGCACGACCACGACCAGATACCGAGCGCGAACGAGACACACGCGAACCACCCCCACCGGCCAAAGGGCACCACACAACAACCCAGAGCACCACGTGTCGACACCAGGGCAACCGCCCGCAACTGCGCTTTCCGCGCCGGCCCGGATGCACGTCGTGCTACAACAACACCACTACCGTACACAGCCGCTGTTCACAACATCACTATCATGCGCGCCCGCGGCTCGCCGCCGTCGCGGTCGCACCCCCAACGCCAGCACTTTTGCACCACCATTCACACGCACCGCAACACAGCTCGCCGACACAGCCGAACAAAACAACCACCACACAACAACACAACGCCGCCGCCGCCGCCTCTACTTGTGCCGGCGACCCACCCCGCCGATGGCGCACCTTTCGCCAGCCGGCAATCGACACGCACCCACCCACCCCCCCCCCCGGGGCCCAGTGCAAAAAAAAAACACACAAAAGAAAAAAAAAACAAAAAAAAAACACACACACACACAAAAACGACACGGGAGGCGCACACCGCCACTTCGCGCGCACGCCACCAACCAGTCGTCGTCTCAAAATAACAAACAAACACCAAAAAACAAACAAAATAAACTAACAACTAGGGCAACACAAAACAAAACAAAAAAACAAAAAACGCCTCGCACGAACCGCCCACAAAAAGGACACGCACACGCACAGCCTCTGCTGACGGCCACGACGCAGCGGCACGCTGCTCCTGTCCCGCGCCCCGCGCCCCACTCGATTCACAACACTCACGCGACACCGTCAACGACGGGCTCGCTTCCCGCAACCTACCACCTTTCCGCCACGACGCACAGCCCCAGCCCCACCCGACGACGCCCGTGGCAACGACTGCACTTTCAACACCGCCTCCCCCTTCCCCCCCAACACACACACAGCCAGCCAAAAACGCACTCGCGACCCACACATGCACGTGCATCGGCACACGCCAACCAGTCAACGTCGACAACCACACGCAAGGCTCGAAACGAAACCGGCGTCCTTCCACGTTGCCATCAAGCTACACGACACAAGACACAAGGAACCAACACAACAGCCGGCCCCACTAATTCCCACTCTCACGCCGCAAAAAGCACACCGAAACCGCCAAACGCACGCACATTCCCCTTCGCACTGACACCGACCGGCTCGCTACCACACCTCCCGGCAGCCGTTTCACAAACATGACACGGCGTGACGCGACATCACGGGCCTACGCACACCGGACCCACTCACACTCTCTCCTTTCCTTCTGTTTTTCCCGACGCCTTCGGCCGGGCACACGCGGCACAACGCCGCCAATTCACCACACCGCCCACACAGTCGACAAGCGCCCGCCCTGTACGGCACACGCAACGACGCAGCGCAGCAAAGGGCGCCCGCAACACATACCTCTCCTCTCTCTCTCTCTCTCTCTCTCTCTCTCTCTCTCTCCGCCGCCCGACGCGCCAACCGCCACACCACACCGCCAGCCACTCGCAAATTGTGCACTGCCACCAGCCACACGTCCAACACGCCGCGCCGCCTCCGGCCACCCGCCAGGGGGCGCTCACGTCCGCGACAACAGCGCGGCCCGCCGGGCCGGGCCGAACCGAACCGAGCCGCCGCTGCTCTGCACTCGGCACGGCCACACCCTGCTGCAGACCGGGCTCGTCTCCCTGTACGCGTCTGCCTGCGCATCAACACAACGGGGCAAGTGAGCAAACCCCGTCACAACACGCCACATCGCGCAATGGCCGTGCCGACCTTTTTCTCTCTACCGCCATCCCTTCTTCTCGCGTTTTACTCGTTGTTGCTGCAGCGGCGCACACCTACACATCCACAGCCCCAGCCGGCCTCACCTCAGGGCCCGCCGCCAGCGTCTCCTCCTCGGGCACAGGTGCGGTGCTGTGGCCGCCCATCCAACCGCATTGCTGGCCGTCCAGTCCAGCCGCCAGGCGTTCCCACTGCCGCGCACCGACCCTGCTGCAGAAAACGAAGCATAGCCAGACCGACCGATACACAAAGCAAGCCGTCGCCTCGCCTCTTGTCCTTCCTTCCGCCCCCGCCCTTCTCACACCACCGCCTCTCCACTTTCGCCCCCCCCTCCTTTTTTTTTTCTTATTTGTTTCTTTCTTTCTTTCTTTTCTTTCTTTCTTTCTTTCTTAGGGCCGTCTCTCCTTCCCGCCATGGCGGTTACGGCACCGCCTGCAGCAGCGGATTTTTGCGCCCACACGCCTACTCCTACCACCATTAACCTTGCCCTGCCCTGCCCATCAACGTCGCAGTCGAACCGACGCTTGCCAACACACTGCCCACGTTCCTTTCTCTTTTCGGCCTACGCCCATTACGCGCCGCCGCCACAGCCTATTACTCTCCCTTCCCTTCCCACAACACACCGACGTCATCACACGCACCCAAAACAGGGGCCACGACCGTGTTCCTCGCCCACTCCCATCCCGCACGGTACGCACATTCCCAACTACTACCGCGCACCCTCCCTTCCAATCTGTGTGTCTGTGTCCTGTCCGCGCGTGACGCCTCTCAACATCCGCCGTCCCCCGTCCCCCGTCCCGTTTTCGCCCCCATGCCGTCGTCGCGCCGCCTCCTCCTCCCCGTCCACCGCCGCCCCTGTCCGCCCCGCACCACACCATACACCGCTGCTTGTCCCGGCCGTTGCCACCAAAGGCGCCAACCGCAAACGCGCCACGCCGCAGCCCCCGTGCGTCTCGCTCGCTTGCATCTCCGTGCCGACGCTGCCTCTCTTCCCGCACGCACTCGACCTCGACAACACAGTCTTTGGCTCCGCCACTGCGTGTTCCGGTGGTGCGCACGCTGCAACACGTATGTATTCATTACCAGAGCGATGGCGAGGCATGACAGCATCTCTGTCTGACCAGAGAGTTATTTATCGTTGCTAGTCGGCGCTTGGACCGAGCCAGACGACAGTAGTGGCACGCAGCGAGTCGCCAGGAACAGTTGTTATATATATTGTAGCGCGAGTCGGCAGAGGTAGTAGTCAGTCGACAGTAGTAGCGGGTGGACGGTTGTACTGAGCGGGCGTCGGCGGCGTGCTCTGCTCGTCTCGCGACTCTGGTCACGGTTCGGGACGATGTACAGTATATTGTGTTATAATAACAAGGTAGTGTGAAGCTGCATTGCGCAAATCTGATAACGTATGTTAATTGTACTTATTTTGTTCAACAACAAATGCCCCAATATTACGTTTTTTCTCAAGTAACTTTTTTTTTTTTTTTTTTTTTTTTTTAAAGAAAAACATTCACTTTTTAAAGACTACTTCCTATGGCATTTCCCTCCAAGGAGTGCAATTAATTACCAGCCAGCACTCATTCATTGCACACAGCTGTGTAAGGGGTATCTACAATTGAGGAGCAGATATAAATGCACTTTTTTGTGTGTGTGTCTTTTTTCATTGGGGTAACGATCTTTGGCTCTTTTTATTCTGAATACAGGGCCAAAGGTCAACGCTGCTGCCCTCATACAATGTATCAGGTTTCATTATGTCTGTTGCACTGTTACTTATCGTTGGGTTTGTTTTGTAGGGACGTTAACATTCTGGCACATTTTTATTATCATCGGACTCTCTGCTATTTGTGCGGGGAGGTTATACCTGGGTCCATTTCCATTTACATTTTAATCTTGATAGACTTTTTGTTTTCTTTTTTTTGTTTCTTGTTGTTTTCCCTTCTTTTTTTGTTGTTTTGTTTTGTTTTGTTTTTCCCGCTCTCACCACCGCCGCCGCATCACGCCATGGCCTCCCCCTTACGTTTTTGGTTTCTTTTTCTGTTCTTCAACTGCTTCAACATCACCGCGCCCCATTTCCACACCACAGCCATCAGCCTCCAAGACGGGCAGGCGCAGTGTGCCATTTCCGGCGCACAAGCACACCCGTACGGTACTCTCCTCGCCCCCACGCCACCAACAACACAGCGACCACGCGGCTTTCAGGCATGGCACGGCACCGGCGAAATGCGCCGCCCCCGCCCCCGCCCCTCCGCGCATCCGTCCGTCTCGCCACGTTCACTGACAGCCGCGTCTGCGGCTACACCACGACAACCACAACACAACAACGCTCCCCTCCCTGGCACCTCATTGTTTTTCTCCTCCTCTTTTGCACAAACCACAACGCCGAGCACAGGCGCAAGCCACCCACACCGCGCCCCTCCCCGTCCCGTCTTTTGGCCGCCGCTCCTCGTTCGCCCCCTCCCATCTCCCGAATGCCATGCCAGCAGCGTTACGCATGCCCCTCCCCTGTCCACACAACACTACCGCCAAACGAACAGCCTTCCGGGCCACATGCAGGGCACGCCCACCTCCAAACACTGCCAATTCACGGACGCAATTCGCTAAACACACACACACACACACACACACACACACACACACACTTTCTCGACACCTTTCTGTAGGGAGGGTGCGTCATCTCGACCGTGACAGAGTGACGGCAACTATCGACGATCCATTTCCCCCCCACTGGTAAAACATGTCCACTAAACACCTACATACATCATTCAAGTACACAGACAATAGCATACACACAATGGGAGGGCACACGAACATGGACGGCACGGCACTGTCAT
The DNA here is from genome assembly GCF_023864345.2 of Schistocerca serialis cubense. NCBI lineage: Eukaryota > Metazoa > Arthropoda > Insecta > Orthoptera > Acrididae > Schistocerca > Schistocerca serialis. The sequence continues at coordinate 91,286 of NW_026048474.1, forward strand.
ACACTCTTCCTCAGAACCATATCAACAAACGTTACGTACATCCGGGAAAGCGAAAGCAAAAAGCAAAGGCAAAAGCCCAATGCAGCCGTCAAAGGTAACGTTCACCACGGCAGACACTTGCAGCCGCGCCGCCGTTAAACGCATTTCAGTGCGGCTCCAATACGCCTCCGACACGGGACCGTTCCGTTGCTCTACGAATGCGTTCCTCCCTTTTTCCCTTCCTCTCTCTTTTGCCCCCCCTCTGTCCGTTCCTCCTGCACTCTTGCCTCATTCCTCACGTTCTGCCCAGACATTCGACCGATCAAAGTCAACCTTTCGTTACCGTTCTCGGCGCGACGGTGTACAACAGTATGACGGGTGTGCCCAAGACTTCGGTTCAGTTGCGTGACGCCGGTCTATCGCGCCGATCGACAGTTACTCAGGGGGCGACGGATCGGACCACGTCACCGACACACAAAACTATGTCAAACAAACAAATACATACCGGATGGACACAGACAAACACGTGTACAGACATTCGCCAAAAACGACCGCCGCCGCCGCCGCCGTCTAGCGTCGCGCTTACTGTACTGCACTGGACACGCGTGCATCTCGAATGACGACATCGGTGTGCGTGCGTCGTACGCAATCAGTCAGACACGGCTATCAAAAATCAGAGTCGAATGGTACATCGTCGTGCGTGTCGCCGTACACGTACAGTACAATACAACAACAATGCGTCTTAATGGCACGTTCATTTCAACGTCACTCCACACACCTCCACGCTGCAGTTACGTCGCACCATTGTCAACTCGGCGTACAGCAAAGGGAATAGTGGGCGGCAAAACATTTCACATCTCACCCTCGCCATGTGTCATGTGCAAACCAAACCCGCAGACGGCCGTCGTTACGGTGACACAACGCCAACGAGGCGTGCCACCATTCCACGCCACGGCGACCAACCTCGTGGCCGTACCCCGCAACAACGCTTTGACGCGGACCCCCCCACCCACAATCAAAATGCACACATCACAGCCGTCCACAAAACAACAACAACAATTCCGCCCTTCCCGCAAAGGCACGTTGGTGGCCCTGAAAAGGGCCGTTTTGCCGCTCTCGCAACGGAGGAGCCTTCTCCATCCTTCCTTCCATTCCAGAGCCACCTCCTTACTTGGAGCTCGTGTACTTGGTCACCGCCTTCGTGCCCTCGCTCACGGCGTGCTTGGCCAGCTCGCCAGGCAGCAACAGCCGCACAGCGGTCTGGATCTCGCGGGACGTGATGGTCGAGCGCTTGTTGTAGTGCGCCAGGCGAGAAGCCTCGGCCGCAATGCGCTCGAAAATGTCGTTCACGAAGCTGTTCATGATGCTCATCGCCTTCGACGAGATGCCCGTGTCAGGGTGCACCTGCTTCAGCACCTTGTAGATGTAGATGGCATAGCTCTCCTTCCTCTTGCGCTTCTTCTTCTTGTCGCCCTTCGAAATGTTCTTCTGCGCCTTGCCAGCCTTCTTGGCGGCCTTCCCGCTAGTCTTGGGCGGCATCTCGAACGAACGTACGGCAGCAGCAACACCAGTAGCAAGCGCTCCGCTCTAGTCAGCGTCTCCCCACACAGTGGCACCCGCCGCCAGCCGCCGCCGCACCTTTACCAGCTCGCCCTGTTGCGGCCGCCGACCAATGGGGCGCGCGCGCAACCGGCCGCCGCACCCGAGCCCATAAAGCACCCCCACCCCGGCTGCGCCGGCACGCACTCCGCTGCTCGACTCGCTGCCGCTCGCACCGGTCGTTTTCGTTTCCGTTTCGTGTGCACCGTCGCTAGCCCATCGCCATGTCCGGACGCGGAAAGGGAGGCAAAGTCAAGGGCAAGTCAAAGTCCCGCTCAAGCAGGGCTGGGCTCCAGTTCCCGGTCGGCAGAATCCACCGCCTCCTGCGCAAGGGAAACTACGCAGAGCGCGTCGGCGCCGGGGCGCCCGTCTACCTCGCCGCCGTCATGGAGTACCTCGCGGCTGAGGTGCTCGAGCTGGCCGGAAACGCGGCCCGCGACAACAAGAAGACGCGCATCATCCCGCGCCACCTGCAGCTTGCCATCCGCAACGACGAGGAGCTCAACAAGCTCCTGTCGGGCGTCACCATCGCACAGGGTGGTGTCCTGCCCAACATCCAGGCCGTCCTGCTGCCAAAGAAGACCGAGAAGAAGGCCTAAAGGAGGCCAGGCAATCGCAGCGCCGCGTGCTCCCCTGCACGCAACGCGCTTTGCCGGCTCGGCTCGGCCCACAACAATCGCCCTTTTCAGGGCCACCACACAAACCTACGTCCAAAGCAAAATTTCAGTCGTCCTCGCCGCACCTTGTTTTGTTTTGTTTTAACTTTGCACTTTCACAGCACAGCCGCCGCCTGGCGGCGCGCGTCCGCCATCTTGTCGTCCACACAGCCCGTGTGGCCCAACACACACATTTTTTGCACGGTCGCAGTCGCCTTCCAAACGACAACGGCAGCAATAATGACCATTGTTAAAGGGAGGCGTGTCGACACACCGCCCTCCACTCCCGCGCGCAACGGCCGTCGACACGAACGAAACAAACAGCTGATCCGGCCGCCTATGCCCTACACGCCTTGCCTCGGAAACCCCAACGCCGCCGCAAACACACAGAGCCAAACCACGCAAGCAAGCAAATAATCACCGCCTCTCGCACAACAACACACAGCCCGCCATCTCCATCGCGATCGATACAAAGACACACAATAACAAACACAAACGAAGCAGCTCCACTCTCTCTCACACACACACACAGCCAGCCACATGACACGTTTCCTTTCCTTCTCCCCTCCCAGTCACATCACGTCGCTCAAACGGAAAGAAACAAACAAACAAACAACACACGCAGCAACAACACAGACTCTTTCGCACTTTTCAACTTCCGAACAGTGTGGTGGCCCTGAAAAGGGCCGTTTTCTAGTCTCTCCCACCCACGAGCACGGCCGCGGGAAGGCCAGCGCCCGCTGCGACGCAGCCTAACCGCCGAAACCGTACAGGGTGCGCCCCTGCCTCTTCAGGGCGTACACCACGTCCATGGCCGTCACAGTCTTGCGCTTGGCGTGCTCAGTGTACGTCACCGCGTCGCGGATCACGTTCTCCAGGAACACCTTCAGCACCCCGCGGGTCTCCTCGTAGATCAGACCAGAGATGCGCTTCACGCCGCCCCTGCGAGCCAGGCGGCGGATGGCGGGCTTCGTGATGCCCTGGATGTTGTCGCGCAACACCTTGCGGTGCCGCTTGGCGCCACCCTTGCCGAGCCCCTTTCCTCCCTTGCCGCGGCCTGTCATCCTTCCTTCCTCGGGCAAAGCAAAACGTGCACAAACAGCAGCTGCAGCGGCTGGCGAGTCGGCTACGGTCTGCGCCCAGCGCTTTTTTTTTTTTTTTTTTTTTTTTTTTTTTTTTTTTTTTTTTTTTTTTTTTTTTTTTTTCATGTGTGTGTTTGCAGGCCCGTCGCTGATGCGACTCGCCGTGTACGTGTGTTTGGGTGAAGGTTTTTAACAATCTTTATTTACAAAGAAAAAACTGCTTTTGCAGGGACTGGCATACTTGGGCCTCAGGGGCCCTTAGCCGACCTGCTTTGTTGTCCATTTTTGTTGCTTATCTATTGTACCTAATTACGTTATTTACATATTTACATTTGCTTCTAGGCTACCCTTCTTCTGTTAGGGACATTGGGACCTTAAATCGGTGACCTGGTTGTGGGTGGGTGATTCCGAGTTCCCTGAGGTGGGGCAGTACATTTCGCAGTTGGTCTACTTTAGTATATAGTTTGACGGCCTTTTTTCTGATTGCTGTTTTTAGAGTGTCCATTTGGGTGGCTTCGTGGATTAGGTGGTTACTTTCCCAAGGGGGGGCTCGTAGTATCCATCTCAGAACTTTATTCTGCACTACCTGAAGAGACTGGAGTTGGGTCTTGGATGCTGTGCCCCACGCCGAACTGCCGTAGAGTAGCGCTGGTAGGACGGTTGCCTTGTACAGCCGGAGCTTGGTGTCCTGGTTGAGGTCGCTGCTGATGAAGAATGGTGTCAGTGCCTTGGCCATCTGCATGCATTTGGTCTTCTTTCCCTGGATGTGCGTGTGGAAGAATAATTTGGCATCCAGTTGAACTCCCAGGTAGCGGACTGAGGGTGACCACGGAATCCGGCGGCCCAGGATGCTCACTCTTTCGATCCTTGGTTGCTTTTTGCAGAAGTATACCAGTGTGGTTTTCTCTGCATTTAGAACCACTTTGTTTGTTCTGCACCAGCTGACGACTTTGTTCATTTGGCGCTGCAATCTGTTGACGTTAGCGAAATGTTGTCGGCCGCTAGTGTACAGCGCCGTGTCGTCCGCGAACTGGGCCAAGTTAACGTTGTCTTCCAGCGGGAGGTCGTTGATGTACACGTTGAACAGCGACGGCGAGAGGACTGACCCTTGAGGGATGCCTGCTCTTAGTTGTTTGAGGCTGGACTTCTTCCCCTCCATTGCAACGGTGATTCGGCGGTCCTGGAGGTAGTCGGCTATCAGGTGAACATAGCAGTCTGGAATGGTTGTCTGTGCGGCCAGTTTGTGGATGAGCTTATCATGCCAGACTCTGTCATAGGCCTTGTCCCAGTCCAAGAAGGCCGCAGCGGTGGAATGTGACGCGTTGAATTTCTTGGTGATGTGCTCGACCACTCTTACGACCTGCAGTTCTGCTGAAAGCTTCCGTTGGAATCCGAACTGCTCCGGTCGGATCGTTCCGTCTGCTGTTAGCGGTTGCTGAATCCTCTTGAGTACCACCCTTTCGAAGATCTTGCTTAAGGTGCTGAGCAGACTTATCGGCCTGTAGCTCGTTGGCAGTTGCAGGTCTTTGCCCGGTTTCGGGATAGGAATGATCTTAGCTGTCTTCCATTGCTGTGGAAAGTGGTTCAATAGGAGGCAGCTGTTGTAGATTCGAGTTAGCAGTACTAGCGGTTTCCTCGGCAATTCCTTCAGGTGCGCGTTCGAAATGCGGTCCATTCCTGGTGCTGACGTCCCTTTCCTGTTTCTAATTATGTTCTTGACTTCTGTTGGCGTGGTGAGGAGAGGTTGGTCCGCTGTTTGTCGCCTGGTGAATTCTTCGATGAATTCCGCTGTTGCGGTTTCGGCGCGAGCTTCTTCTTCATCGAGTTCGTAATTATGGAGCGTATTTTGCTGTTCGTAAGCCTCTGCGAATGTTTCTGCCATCTCTAATGGTTCGAAGGTCAGTCCTCTGTTGGTGCGGATGGCGCGTTTAGGTTCTTTAGGGCGGCGTATGGCCTTCACCAGCTTCCACTCCTCTTTTTGCTGTAGTTGGAATTGGTCCATCTTGTCCTCCCATTGTTCCCTCCTCCAGTCAGTTAGGCGGGCGCGAAGTTCTCGTTGGAGCCGGTTCATGGTTTGTCTATCCCGAGGGTTCCTGAACTCTTGCCACCGTCGGCGGTACCGGTTTTTCTGGTGTCGTAGTTCTTGGAGTAGTGGTGGGAGCTCCGTTGTGTGCGGCGTTTGGATGACGGTCGATGTGGTGGCTCTTCGGGCCGCTGCCTGGATCTTTTCTGTCAAGTAGTCCACCGCTGTGGCCACTTCCTCCTTCGTGTTAAGCGATAGCGTGGGGCGGACCGTGTTGTTTAATGCTCGGCGGAAGGCGTCCCAGTCGATGTCTCTCGTCGTCCATGGGTGGTCCGATAGCGAGATGCGTCGTAGCCGTATGAGGACTGGCAGGTGGTCGGAGGAGAGATCGTTTATTGTAGTCAGCTCGACGTCCGCCGGTATGTCCTTCGTTAGCACGATGTCCAGGACGTCAGGGTGGTTCCGAGTGAATACTGGGACGTAGGTGGGCTCTTCCGGTCCGTGGATGTCGATGTTGAGCTCTTCCGCTATCTCCAGTAGTTGGTTGCCGTTCCGATTGTTTCTCCGCGAGTTCCACTGACGGTTCTTTGCGTTCAGGTCGCCGCCAATCAGCGTTGCTGGGGAAAAACTGGTGAGGGCCGCTATGTCTTGTCTGTTGAGGGCTGCTCGTGGCGGCAGGTATGTTGCCACAAATGTGATATTCCCCGCATAAGTTCTGACAGTGACCGCCGTTGCTTCCAGGTGGTTGTGGTGTAGTATGTCTTCCTTGTGGTGGATCAGCGACCGCCGCACGAAGACCGCTGTGCCTCCTCCTCTTCTTAATAGCCTGTCGTTGCGGTATGCGTGCATATTTCTAAGTTTAAACGCCTCGTTCCCGCGCAGGTGTGTTTCATTTACCATTAGGACATCGATGTTGTGTTCCATTACGAACTGTTCAATCTCGTTCTTCTTGTTCTTGATGCCGTTGGCGTTCCAGATTGCCGCTGTGATGTCTCGTGATGGGTGGTTGAGGGCCATCCTACTCGAAGAGTGACGTTATCCCTTGCGCAAGTGCCAGTATCTTCGAGAGCGGATCCTCCGCGTTCTTTATGTCTGTTGCAATCTGCTTGATCTTTGTTATGAGGTTTGGTTTGAAGAATGTCTTCACCAAATCTGTAATTTGTTTGAAGGCATCCCCAATGGCTCCTGTCGAGGGTGCTTCCCGTTGTGGCTCCGTTGGCTGAGGCGCTTGGCGGCCCCATGCGTTCGTGTTTGATATCGTTCGCCTCTGACGAAGAGGTGGGAAGTTCTCGGCTGTGCTGGTTGGTGCCGGTGGAGTCATAATTGGTGTTGGCTGGCTTGTCTTGGTCCCTCGAAGATTAATTGCTGGTCTGAATGGCTTCAGGGCTCGCTGGTACTCCGGACAGCCTCTGAAGTTGGCCGGATGGCCCTTGGTACCACAGAGGACACAGGTGCACGCCTCTGTCTGGCTCAGTGTGCAGGCTGCGGTCAGATGGGGGCCGGCGCACTTTACACATCTCGGATTTAGCCTGCAGTATTTCGCTGTGTGGCCGAGCCGCTGGCATCTCTTGCACTGCGGGGGTCCATCTCGGGGTTGATAGTTCTCTATTCTCACCCGTGTATCCAGTATATATCTTTCACCGTATATTTTGTCCGATCTTTTCTCTTTTGGGAGCGAGATGACGTAGACGGGCATCGGCTCTAGTTTCTTCGTCTTCTCGTTTCTCTGTCGGTACTGGTGGATGTCCTTGATTGTATATCCTCTATCCAGGAGGACATTTACTATCGTCTGCGGTGGTACCGTTTCCGGTATTCCCTTGAACACTACTTTCAGGCATCGGTCTTCTGGAAGCTGATGCGTGAAGTATTGCATCTGGTTCTTCTCCAGGAAGGCGTAGGCTTTCTTGTAGTCTTCCATGGAGGCAAAGTGGTATCTTATGTGATCTCCTCTGTATATCGCCCGTAGTTCCCCCTCTATGTTTTTCTTGATGTCCGCATTAAGGCGGAGATAGTCCGTGGTTTGGTACACCACAAGGGGTGGGGGCTTCACCCCTGCTGTCGGTGCTGTTGTCGAGGTGCTCGTTGTTGGGATGGCTGGTTCTTCGTCTGGTTGTTCCAATCCGGTGAATGCGTTTCTGGTTGGCACGGCGTACTCCGTGGTGTCGGTCTTCACTCGTTTCATCTCCTCCTCCGGACTTTGTTCCTGAGATTTCTGTCTTCGTCTCCTGTTTCTGACCACCTGGAATCCAGTGAGGTCTTCTGCTTCCTGGCCCGCCCTCCCCCCACCACGCGCAACCGAGGGCATATAAGCGCAGCACGGAGGCGCGCGGGCCCGTTGTCAAGGCAGCACCGGACGCCGCGCCGCACCTAACCTCCACGCACGCCGCTCCGCTACCGCTACCGCTACCGCCATGGCCCGCACAAAGCAAACGGCCCGCAAGTCCACCGGCGGAAAGGCGCCGCGCAAACAGCTCGCCACCAAGGCGGCGAGGAAGAGCGCGCCCGCCACCGGAGGCGTCAAGAAGCCCCACCGCTACAGGCCGGGCACCGTCGCCCTGCGAGAAATCAGGCGCTACCAGAAGAGCACAGAGCTGCTCATCCGCAAGCTGCCATTCCAGCGCCTAGTGCGCGAGATCGCCCAGGACTTCAAGACCGACCTGCGCTTCCAGAGCTCCGCAGTCATGGCCCTGCAGGAGGCCAGCGAGGCCTACCTCGTCGGCCTCTTCGAAGACACCAACCTGTGCGCAATCCACGCCAAGCGCGTCACCATCATGCCCAAGGACATCCAGCTCGCGCGCCGCATCCGCGGCGAGCGCGCCTAAACCGCGCCGCGGCACCGCACCGCACAAACAAAAACGGCCCTTTTCAGGGCCACTAACATCTCTCCGTCGCGAGCAAACTTTGTCGGTCGCCTGCCTCTCGCCCCACAACCACACAAAAAAAACAAAAAAAAAACCACCACTTCCCGTCCGTCCGCCACACCCGCTCACTCTGCCTGCCTGCCTGCTAGCAGCGCGCAACAATCGCACATCATCCCTCCCCGGCCGCTCAAAGCGCACAATACCCAACGGCCGACGTCACACCGCACGGGTGGCTGGCCGGCCGCCGCTTTCGTTTCGAAAACAAAACCCGCACCAACGGCCAGGCAGGCGCGCTCTACACGCCACCGAAATCCCCGCCGACTCCTTCCACATCTCAACGTGCCCCCCCCCCCCCGTTGCAAAACATAACACACACAAAGAAACAAACAAAGACCGGACACGACGAGACAAGACATCCGAGAAGAACTGAACGCAGGCAAGCCCAACCAACGTATTCAAAAACAACGTGACAGAAAAACCAACCGTCGGCCGCCGCCAAAAGCACGGCGACACTCCTCAACAACAACAACAACAACACCACCACCACCGCTACCGCCGCCCACACCCGCCACCGACCCCCGCAATCCAACCACCACGGCACGCAAACAGCATCCCCACGGGCATACAGACAGACACCCACACCAAACGCAACACGACAATCAAAACCTTCCCCGACGTGCTTTGATGGCCCTGAGAAGGGCCGTTTTGGGCCGCGCGTCTCTTGCGCGCCACTAGACGACGACGGGGGGTGGGGACGACGGAGCCAAGCGCCAAACCCTTCCTTTCCCATCTCTTTCTCCTCTACTCTACTTCTTCTTCTTGGGCGAAGCCTTCGCCTTAGACGGCGTCGTCGCCTTCTTCGGGCGCGGCGCCTTCGGCTTCTTCGTCGGAACCTTGGCGGCCTTCTTCGCCTTCGACGGCGACTTGGCCTTGGCCGGCTTGGCCGCAGCCGCCTTCTTCGCACCCGCGGGAGCGGCCGACGCCGCAGACGCCTTCTTGGCGGCGCCCGCCTTCCGACCGGTCGCCGCCTTCACGCCACCAGCCTTCTTTGCGCCGGCCGCACGGCCGCCCTTCTTCTCCTTGCTGGCCGGAGCGGCGCGCTTCTTCTTGGCACCGCCAGCACGAGCCTTGCCGCCCTCGGCCGCCCCCCCGCCGCCGGCGCCGGCAAGCTTGAACGAGCCGGACGCGCCCTTCCCCTTCGTCTGCACCAGCTCGCCCGCCACGACGGCCGACTTGAGGTACTTCTTGATAAACGGCGCCAGCTTCTCCGCGTCCAGCTTGTAGTGCGCGGCAATGTACTTCTTGATCGCCTGCAGCGACGACCCGCCGCGCTCCTTCAGACTCTTGATGGCGGCCGTCACCATCTCAGAGGTGCGCGGGTGCGCAGGCTTGGCGCGCGGCTTCTTCGCAGACTTGGCCTTCTTCGTAGTGCCGGTGGCGGCGGGTGCCGCAGCAGTCTCGTTCGTAGCCGCCTGATCTGCCATTTCGACGACGCGCGTAACACACAGCGAGAGCGAGAGCGAGCGGGACGGCAGGCACGCAGGCACAGCACAGCAGAGCAGAGAATCACAAGGGCCCAGCCAGTGTCGCGGGCGGGCGCGGACGGCCGAGAGAGCGGCCGCCACTCTGCGCGCCGCCGCGCCGCGCCTCCCGCGCTTGCTACCGCCCAACGTCCGACAGCCTGTGCGGAGCAGCCCCAAACCTGCGCCACAACCGCCCGCGCCTTTCAAACCACCGAGGATGGGGCTACACACAGCCACACCACAGTCGCCAACCAGTCGCCACGGCAGCGCCGCAAACCACGGCCAAACTGCAGCTACCGCGCGCTACAGCCTGGGTCGGCCCGCCGAGAATCGCCGCCCCCGCCCAAATGCCGCCCCCACAGCCCCAGCCGACGACCCGCCACAATGGCCAAACCTTCGGCAAAACTCCCACACCGTCGCCGCGGCAGCCCGGCCAGCGCGGCCGGCGCCACAGCCACACAAGCCGAGGCGTGCGGCGATGACGGCCGTGCAAACGCGCCTCCGCCGCCCCATCGCCTTCCGTCGCCCTCCCGCCGTTTCCCGATCGGCCCGCAGCCGTCGGGCCACATCGCGCGCCGTCCTCCTCCTCTCGCCCGCCAACATTCACAGCCGTTTCTCAACAATTGCCCGCCGCAAACGGACGCCGCCTGCGCAACAGGCGCCGCCGCCCCTCGCCGCTTCCGACCCAACCCCTCGACCGAGGCAAACCGCAATCCGAATCTACAGACCAACCCAATCTGCCGTCAGCACACACGACAGCCGACCTTACACGTTACGCGTTACACATTACGTTTACACGTCTAGGTTAGGTTAGGTTAGGTTAGGTTAGGTTAGGTGGACGTGGGTTAGGTTAAGGGGACTTGGGTTAGGTTAAGCGTCAAACTTAGGTTAAGCATTCAAACACGTCAGGCGTCAGAGGTTAGGTTCGGTTAGGTTAGGTTACACGTTAGGTTAAGGGGTCAGTGCTAGGTTAAGAAGCGTCAAACGTAGGTTAAAAAGCGTTCAAAAAACGTGAGGCGTGAGCCGGACAGCTTTCCTTACGTAGACGTTAGGGGCTCAGGCTGAGCTCACCTCACCACAGGTTAGGTTAGGTTAGGTTCGGTTCGCTCAGCGTAAAGCGCCGAGGTCAGGCTACGTTCGTTCACCTTCGGGCGCCACACTTTCGGTTGAAAGGTCGCGACGGGACGACGTCGGCAGGCACGCCGCAAACAAACAAACAAACAAACAAACAAACAAACAAAACGTACAGACGACGTCGACAACCGCCGACAGACGGGGAGCAGCACGACCACGACCAGATACCGAGCGCGAACGAGACACACGCGAACCACCCCCACCGGCCAAAGGGCACCACACAACAACCCAGAGCACCACGTGTCGACACCAGGGCAACCGCCCGCAACTGCGCTTTCCGCGCCGGCCCGGATGCACGTCGTGCTACAACAACACCACTACCGTACACAGCCGCTGTTCACAACATCACTATCATGCGCGCCCGCGGCTCGCCGCCGTCGCGGTCGCACCCCCAACGCCAGCACTTTTGCACCACCATTCACACGCACCGCAACACAGCTCGCCGACACAGCCGAACAAAACAACCACCACACAACAACACAACGCCGCCGCCGCCGCCTCTACTTGTGCCGGCGACCCACCCCGCCGATGGCGCACCTTTCGCCAGCCGGCAATCGACACGCACCCACCCACCCCCCCCCCCCGGGGCCCAGTGCAAAAAAAAAACACACAAAAGAAAAAAAAAACAAAAAAAAAACACACACACACAAAAACGACACGGGAGGCGCACACCGCCACTTCGCGCGCACGCCACCAACCAGTCGTCGTCTCAAAATAACAAACAAACACCAAAAAACAAACAAAATAAACTAACAACTAGGGCAACACAAAACAAAACAAAAAAACAAAAAACGCCTCGCACGAACCGCCCACAAAAAGGACACGCACACGCACAGCCTCTGCTGACGGCCACGACGCAGCGGCACGCTGCTCCTGTCCCGCGCCCCGCGCCCCACTCGATTCACAACACTCACGCGACACCGTCAACGACGGGCTCGCTTCCCGCAACCTACCACCTTTCCGCCACGACGCACAGCCCCAGCCCCACCCGACGACGCCCGTGGCAACGACTGCACTTTCAACACCGCCTCCCCCTTCCCCCCCAACACACACACAGCCAGCCAAAAACGCACTCGCGACCCACACATGCACGTGCATCGGCACACGCCAACCAGTCAACGTCGACAACCACACGCAAGGCTCGAAACGAAACCGGCGTCCTTCCACGTTGCCATCAAGCTACACGACACAAGACACAAGGAACCAACACAACAGCCGGCCCCACTAATTCCCACTCTCACGCCGCAAAAAGCACACCGAAACCGCCAAACGCACGCACATTCCCCTTCGCACTGACACCGACCGGCTCGCTACCACACCTCCCGGCAGCCGTTTCACAAACATGACACGGCGTGACGCGACATCACGGGCCTACGCACACCGGACCCACTCACACTCTCTCCTTTCCTTCTGTTTTTCCCGACGCCTTCGGCCGGGCACACGCGGCACAACGCCGCCAATTCACCACACCGCCCACACAGTCGACAAGCGCCCGCCCTGTACGGCACACGCAACGACGCAGCGCAGCAAAGGGCGCCCGCAACACATACCTCTCCTCTCTCTCTCTCTCTCTCTCTCTCTCTCTCTCCGCCGCCCGACGCGCCAACCGCCACACCACACCGCCAGCCACTCGCAAATTGTGCACTGCCACCAGCCACACGTCCAACACGCCGCGCCGCCTCCGGCCACCCGCCAGGGGGCGCTCACGTCCGCGACAACAGCGCGGCCCGCCGGGCCGGGCCGAACCGAACCGAGCCGCCGCTGCTCTGCACTCGGCACGGCCACACCCTGCTGCAGACCGGGCTCGTCTCCCTGTACGCGTCTGCCTGCGCATCAACACAACGGGGCAAGTGAGCAAACCCCGTCACAACACGCCACATCGCGCAATGGCCGTGCCGACCTTTTTCTCTCTACCGCCATCCCTTCTTCTCGCGTTTTACTCGTTGTTGCTGCAGCGGCGCACACCTACACATCCACAGCCCCAGCCGGCCTCACCTCAGGGCCCGCCGCCAGCGTCTCCTCCTCGGGCACAGGTGCGGTGCTGTGGCCGCCCATCCAACCGCATTGCTGGCCGTCCAGTCCAGCCGCCAGGCGTTCCCACTGCCGCGCACCGACCCTGCTGCAGAAAACGAAGCATAGCCAGACCGACCGATACACAAAGCAAGCCGTCGCCTCGCCTCTTGTCCTTCCTTCCGCCCCCGCCCTTCTCACACCACCGCCTCTCCACTTTCGCCCCCCCCCCTCCTTTTTTTTTTCTTATTTGTTTCTTTCTTTCTTTCTTTTCTTTCTTTCTTTCTTTCTTAGGGCCGTCTCTCCTTCCCGCCATGGCGGTTACGGCACCGCCTGCAGCAGCGGATTTTTGCGCCCACACGCCTACTCCTACCACCATTAACCTTGCCCTGCCCTGCCCATCAACGTCGCAGTCGAACCGACGCTTGCCAACACACTGCCCACGTTCCTTTCTCTTTTCGGCCTACGCCCATTACGCGCCGCCGCCACAGCCTATTACTCTCCCTTCCCTTCCCACAACACACCGACGTCATCACACGCACCCAAAACAGGGGCCACGACCGTGTTCCTCGCCCACTCCCATCCCGCACGGTACGCACATTCCCAACTACTACCGCGCACCCTCCCTTCCAATCTGTGTGTCTGTGTCCTGTCCGCGCGTGACGCCTCTCAACATCCGCCGTCCCCCGTCCCGTTTTCGCCCCCATGCCGTCGTCGCGCCGCCTCCTCCTCCCCGTCCACCGCCGCCCCTGTCCGCCCCGCACCACACCATACACCGCTGCTTGTCCCGGCCGTTGCCACCAAAGGCGCCAACCGCAAACGCGCCACGCCGCAGCCCCCGTGCGTCTCGCTCGCTTGCATCTCCGTGCCGACGCTGCCTCTCTTCCCGCACGCACTCGACCTCGACAACACAGTCTTTGGCTCCGCCACTGCGTGTTCCGGTGGTGCGCACGCTGCAACACGTATGTATTCATTACCAGAGCGATGGCGAGGCATGACAGCATCTCTGTCTGACCAGAGAGTTATTTATCGTTGCTAGTCGGCGCTTGGACCGAGCCAGACGACAGTAGTGGCACGCAGCGAGTCGCCAGGAACAGTTGTTATATATATTGTAGCGCGAGTCGGCAGAGGTAGTAGTCAGTCGACAGTAGTAGCGGGTGGACGGTTGTACTGAGCGGGCGTCGGCGGCGTGCTCTGCTCGTCTCGCGACTCTGGTCACGGTTCGGGACGATGTACAGTATATTGTGTTATAATAACAAGGTAGTGTGAAGCTGCATTGCGCAAATCTGATAACGTATGTTAATTGTACTTATTTTGTTCAACAACAAATGCCCCAATATTACGTTTTTTCTCAAGTAACTTTTTTTTTTTTTTTTTTTTTTTTAAAGAAAAACATTCACTTTTTAAAGACTACTTCCTATGGCATTTCCCTCCAAGGAGTGCAATTAATTACCAGCCAGCACTCATTCATTGCACACAGCTGTGTAAGGGGTATCTACAATTGAGGAGCAGATATAAATGCACTTTTTTGTGTGTGTGTCTTTTTTCATTGGGGTAACGATCTTTGGCTCTTTTTATTCTGAATACAGGGCCAAAGGTCAACGCTGCTGCCCTCATACAATGTATCAGGTTTCATTATGTCTGTTGCACTGTTACTTATCGTTGGGTTTGTTTTGTAGGGACGTTAACATTCTGGCACATTTTTATTATCATCGGACTCTCTGCTATTTGTGCGGGGAGGTTATACCTGGGTCCATTTCCATTTACATTTTAATCTTGATAGACTTTTTGTTTTCTTTTTTTTGTTTCTTGTTGTTTTCCCTTCTTTTTTTGTTGTTTTGTTTTGTTTTGTTTTTCCCGCTCTCACCACCGCCGCCGCATCACGCCATGGCCTCCCCCTTACGTTTTTGGTTTCTTTTTCTGTTCTTCAACTGCTTCAACATCACCGCGCCCCATTTCCACACCACAGCCATCAGCCTCCAAGACGGGCAGGCGCAGTGTGCCATTTCCGGCGCACAAGCACACCCGTACGGTACTCTCCTCGCCCCCACGCCACCAACAACACAGCGACCACGCGGCTTTCAGGCATGGCACGGCACCGGCGAAATGCGCCGCCCCCGCCCCCGCCCCTCCGCGCATCCGTCCGTCTCGCCACGTTCACTGACAGCCGCGTCTGCGGCTACACCACGACAACCACAACACAACAACGCTCCCCTCCCTGGCACCTCATTGTTTTTCTCCTCCTCTTTTGCACAAACCACAACGCCGAGCACAGGCGCAAGCCACCCACACCGCGCCCCTCCCCGTCCCGTCTTTTGGCCGCCGCTCCTCGTTCGCCCCCTCCCATCTCCCGAATGCCATGCCAGCAGCGTTACGCATGCCCCTCCCCTGTCCACACAACACTACCGCCAAACGAACAGCCTTCCGGGCCACATGCAGGGCACGCCCACCTCCAAACACTGCCAATTCACGGACGCAATTCGCTAAACACACACACACACACACACACACACACACACACACACTTTCTCGACACCTTTCTGTAGGGAGGGTGCGTCATCTCGACCGTGACAGAGTGACGGCAACTATCGACGATCCATTTCCCCCCCACTGGTAAAACATGTCCACTAAACACCTACATACATCATTCAAGTACACAGACAATAGCATACACACAATGGGAGGGCACACGAACATGGACGGCACGGCACTGTCATACACTCTTCCTCAGAACCATATCAACAAACGTTACGTACATCCGGGAAAGCGAAAGCAAAAAGCAAAGGCAAAAGCCCAATGCAGCCGTCAAAGGTAACGTTCACCACGGCAGACACTTGCAGCCGCGCCGCCGTTAAACGCATTTCAGTGCGGCTCCAATACGCCTCCGACACGGGACCGTTCCGTTGCTCTACGAATGCGTTCCTCCCTTTTTCCCTTCCTCTCTCTTTTGCCCCCCCTCTGTCCGTTCCTCCTGCACTCTTGCCTCATTCCTCACGTTCTGCCCAGACATTCGACCGATCAAAGTCAACCTTTCGTTACCGTTCTCGGCGCGACGGTGTACAACAGTATGACGGGTGTGCCCAAGACTTCGGTTCAGTTGCGTGACGCCGGTCTATCGCGCCGATCGACAGTTACTCAGGGGGCGACGGATCGGACCACGTCACCGACACACAAAACTATGTCAAACAAACAAATACATACCGGATGGACACAGACAAACACGTGTACAGACATTCGCCAAAAACGACCGCCGCCGCCGCCGCCGTCTAGCGTCGCGCTTACTGTACTGCACTGGACACGCGTGCATCTCGAATGACGACATCGGTGTGCGTGCGTCGTACGCAATCAGTCAGACACGGCTATCAAAAATCAGAGTCGAATGGTACATCGTCGTGCGTGTCGCCGTACACGTACAGTACAATACAACAACAATGCGTCTTAATGGCACGTTCATTTCAACGTCACTCCACACACCTCCACGCTGCAGTTACGTCGCACCATTGTCAACTCGGCGTACAGCAAAGGGAATAGTGGGCGGCAAAACATTTCACATCTCACCCTCGCCATGTGTCATGTGCAAACCAAACCCGCAGACGGCCGTCGTTACGGTGACACAACGCCAACGAGGCGTGCCACCATTCCACGCCACGGCGACCAACCTCGTGGCCGTACCCCGCAACAACGCTTTGACGCGGACCCCCCCACCCACAATCAAAATGCACACATCACAGCCGTCCACAAAACAACAACAACAATTCCGCCCTTCCCGCAAAGGCACGTTGGTGGCCCTGAAAAGGGCCGTTTTGCCGCTCTCGCAACGGAGGAGCCTTCTCCATCCTTCCTTCCATTCCAGAGCCACCTCCTTACTTGGAGCTCGTGTACTTGGTCACCGCCTTCGTGCCCTCGCTCACGGCGTGCTTGGCCAGCTCGCCAGGCAGCAACAGCCGCACAGCGGTCTGGATCTCGCGGGACGTGATGGTCGAGCGCTTGTTGTAGTGCGCCAGGCGAGAAGCCTCGGCCGCAATGCGCTCGAAAATGTCGTTCACGAAGCTGTTCATGATGCTCATCGCCTTCGACGAGATGCCCGTGTCAGGGTGCACCTGCTTCAGCACCTTGTAGATGTAGATGGCATAGCTCTCCTTCCTCTTGCGCTTCTTCTTCTTGTCGCCCTTCGAAATGTTCTTCTGCGCCTTGCCAGCCTTCTTGGCGGCCTTCCCGCTAGTCTTGGGCGGCATCTCGAACGAACGTACGGCAGCAGCAACACCAGTAGCAAGCGCTCCGCTCTAGTCAGCGTCTCCCCACACAGTGGCACCCGCCGCCAGCCGCCGCCGCACCTTTACCAGCTCGCCCTGTTGCGGCCGCCGACCAATGGGGCGCGCGCGCAACCGGCCGCCGCACCCGAGCCCATAAAGCACCCCCACCCCGGCTGCGCCGGCACGCACTCCGCTGCTCGACTCGCTGCCGGCGGCGGCATTCCCGCTCACGCCGCGGAGAGTACACGTTAGTTCGTTGTCGCTGTTGGTTATCGTGATGTCGGGACGCGGAAGTGGACGCAAAGCTGCTGCCTTGGCTGAGTTGCTGCTCACGTTAGCAGGACCTGCCGGGAAGAAGAAGAAGAAGTCTACACCGCAGTGCTTTCGCTGCCAAAAGCTTGGCCACGTCGCCAAGCAATGCAGCGGAGCAGTCGCGTGCTTGAAGTGTGCGCAAGCGCACGACACACGCGACTGCAAGAAGCCGAAGGACGCCCCCTGCACATGCGCCAACTGCGGTGGCGCACACGCGGCTAACGCCCGTTCCTGCGCGTACAGGAGAAATTGGCGCGGACCAGAGAAGACACAGAAGCAAGTGACCACCACACGCGAAGAGGTGGTCACTCGCTCAGAAGACGCCATCACCAGGCGCCTCAGCGACGCCGTAGAAGAAGCCATGTCCGCCTTCAAATCCGCCATGGCGGAAGAGAGGGCGGCCATGCTGGCGGAACTGGGCGAGGCTCGGCGTCAGATTGCTGAGCTGACGCAGGAGCTTCGCTCAGCCAAGGCAGCTTCCGCCACAGCGGTCGACACCGCCAGCCAGACGACTCCTCCTCGAGAGAAGAAGTTTGCGACGGTGGCCACGCAGACCGACGTGCCTGCCGAAGGGGAGGCAACACTGCCCAAGACGGACGCAGAAGCAGAAGCGCAAGAAGAAGGGTGGGAAGAAGTCCCATTCCTCCCGCTTCCCGACATGTACAGCGCAAGCGCTGTGACGCAGAAGATAGCTGCATCGCTTCGCGATGGTACATATCCCCACCACGACAACCCTTATCCCTTCGTTCCTCCTAACCTTTCTAAACCTTCACCTCCACACCAACCAATCGAATATCCAGAAGGCCTTGTTGGTCTTTCCAAGGAGGATTACGATCTGATCAATTCCTTCCCAATTTTCACAGAGTGGCAAATGCGCTACGTCATCTTCGCTCTCGTCCACGGAGAGTATGAGAAAGCTGGATACACTGTATCCACTATCCCAACCGAGGGTGAGCCCTCAAGTAAGAAGAAGAAGAAGAAAAGTCGTCACACCGACAAATACAGAAAATAGGTTATCGGCACTCCTTGCCAATACAGAACAACCTACAAGTCAAGAAAGAAGACTCATCAATCATCCCAGGGGAGTAAAGGCCAACAGGCCACAAACTTCCACCTGAACCTCCTCACAGTGAGGAAGTCAGAAAAGGAGCAGCAGCAGGCTGCGCCGGCCAGCAATGGTCGGCGCGACTTTCGGCCCTCCGCGTGGACGACAATAGCCTCTGGCAGGCGACCAAGCAGATTACCAAAAGACGCGCCAGACTGCCACCTCTGCACGGCGAGCGCGGACTTGTCTTTAGCACCGCAGATAAGGCAAATGCCCTGGCAGATGCCTTTGAAAAACAGTTCCGCCCCGCAGAGGCGCAGGACAGGGACCATGAAGCCGTTGTTCGACGTCAGCTCGCCACATTCCTCGCGGCGGACGACGCCGATGACGACGAAGAAAACACACCGCTCTTCACACCCGACGACGTGAACAGAGTAATCAGGTCCCTACCCAACAAAAGAGCCCCTGGCCACGACCAGCTCAACAACGTAGTAGTGAAACACCTCCCACCCCCTGCCGTAGCCCACATCGCAAATATCTTTAATGAGATCACGCGTTCCCGCAAGTTTCCAAGGTGCTGGAAACACGCAGAAGTCGTCGCGATCGCGAAACCCGGTAAAGACCCGGTTATCCCGCAGAACCACCGACCTATCAGCCTTTTGCCAACCCTTAGCAAAATCTACGAACGCCTGCTACTTATTCCCATTCTCGACCACGTCAGAATACAACAAATCCTGCCTGACTTTCAGTTCGGTTTCAGGCAGGAACACTCCGCGCCCCAGCAACTAATGAGGGTCGTTGAAGCAGCTACTGAAAGCTTCAATCGCAAAAGTTACTGCGGGGTAGTGCTACTTGACGTAGCCGCTGCCTTTGACTCTGTCTGGCACACCGGGCTTCTCTACAAGCTATTCTCCCAAGGCTTCCCAGGTCCGATAGTGAAGCTACTCGCGAGCTATCTCTCCCAAAGGACTTTCTCCGTTAGGATCGAGTCGTCGCTTTCAACAAAACGGCGCATCAGGGCAGGCGTGCCCCAGGGGTCGGTACTGGGCCCGGTACTGTACAACCTGTACACTGCCGACCTCCCGACCGTACCGCTGGTGCACACTGCCCAATACGCCGACGACACAGCGTTCTTCACGCGTAACCCGAACAGAGACAGGGTTACGCGAAGATTGCAAACAGCGCTGGACGAGACCGGCCGCTGGGCTAAAAAGTGGCGCATCACTCTCAATGAAACAAAAACCCAAGCCATTATGATCACCCGGAAACTGGGCAAGCGGGCTCCCGCCCGTCAGCCGCTACTGCTTAAGCTGAACGGCCAAGAACTCCCATGGCGAAGAACCGCCAGGTACCTTGGAGTCACCCTCGACACCAGGCTCACCTGGAGGGCTCACATCGAGGACTTGCGCCGCAAAGCTAGTGGTAGGATGCAAATGTTGTATCCTATCCTAAACACCCAAAGCACCCTAGCGGCTGACATAGGAGTCAGAACCTACTGCTCACTGATACGTCCACTAATGGAGTACGCTTGCCCTGTCTGGGGATACGCGGCGCACTGGCACCTCCGCAAACTTCAGTCAGTACAAAACCGCGCGCTCAAAAGGGCGCTACACCTTCCCTTCCGCTTCCCCACTGCTGACCTACATGAAGCGGCTGGAATACAAACGCTCCACGAGCGCTTCATAGAACTGGCCGAAAGTTTTTACGAAAACACGGCCAGATCTGACAACAGACTAATAAAATACTTGGGACAGTACGACACAACACTGGACAGACACAGACGACCAAAAAGCATGCTAACTAACACAGCCTAAAAGGCAGCACAGCAACACCAAAAACACTGCACCATAACATGACATACATGACAGCAAAGACAAACCACACACAAAGCATAGAGGAGGAAATGTCCCAGAGGACAACACCCTCCACCACACATGCTCTCCTCGAAAGAGAGGATAGCACAAATGCAGTAGTCGGCGGCTGCGCCGGCACGCACTCCGCTGCTCGACTCGCTGCCGCTCGCACCGGTCGTTTTCGTTTCCGTTTCGTGTGCACCGTCGCTAGCCCATCGCCATGTCCGGACGCGGAAAGGGAGGCAAAGTCAAGGGCAAGTCAAAGTCCCGCTCAAGCAGGGCTGGGCTCCAGTTCCCGGTCGGCAGAATCCACCGCCTCCTGCGCAAGGGAAACTACGCAGAGCGCGTCGGCGCCGGGGCGCCCGTCTACCTCGCCGCCGTCATGGAGTACCTCGCGGCTGAGGTGCTCGAGCTGGCCGGAAACGCGGCCCGCGACAACAAGAAGACGCGCATCATCCCGCGCCACCTGCAGCTTGCCATCCGCAACGACGAGGAGCTCAACAAGCTCCTGTCGGGCGTCACCATCGCACAGGGTGGTGTCCTGCCCAACATCCAGGCCGTCCTGCTGCCAAAGAAGACCGAGAAGAAGGCCTAAAGGAGGCCAGGCAATCGCAGCGCCGCGTGCTCCCCTGCACGCAACGCGCTTTGCCGGCTCGGCTCGGCCCACAACAATCGGCCCTTTTCAGGGCCACCACACAAACCTACGTCCAAAGCAAAATTTCAGTCGTCCTCGCCGCACCTTGTTTTGTTTTGTTTTAACTTTGCACTTTCACAGCACAGCCGCCGCCTGGCGGCGCGCGTCCGCCATCTTGTCGTCCACACAGCCCGTGTGGCCCAACACACACATTTTTTGCACGGTCGCAGTCGCCTTCCAAACGACAACGGCAGCAATAATGACCATTGTTAAAGGGAGGCGTGTCGACACACCGCCCTCCACTCCCGCGCGCAACGGCCGTCGACACGAACGAAACAAACAGCTGATCCGGCCGCCTATGCCCTACACGCCTTGCCTCGGAAACCCCAACGCCGCCGCAAACACACAGAGCCAAACCACGCAAGCAAGCAAATAATCACCGCCTCTCGCACAACAACACACAGCCCGCCATCTCCATCGCGATCGATACAAAGACACACAATAACAAACACAAACGAAGCAGCTCCACTCTCTCTCACACACACACACAGCCAGCCACATGACACGTTTCCTTTCCTTCTCCCCTCCCAGTCACATCACGTCGCTCAAACGGAAAGAAACAAACAAACAAACAACACACGCAGCAACAACACAGACTCTTTCGCACTTTTCAACTTCCGAACAGTGTGGTGGCCCTGAAAAGGGCCGTTTTCTAGTCTCTCCCACCCACGAGCACGGCCGCGGGAAGGCCAGCGCCCGCTGCGACGCAGCCTAACCGCCGAAACCGTACAGGGTGCGCCCCTGCCTCTTCAGGGCGTACACCACGTCCATGGCCGTCACAGTCTTGCGCTTGGCGTGCTCAGTGTACGTCACCGCGTCGCGGATCACGTTCTCCAGGAACACCTTCAGCACCCCGCGGGTCTCCTCGTAGATCAGACCAGAGATGCGCTTCACGCCGCCCCTGCGAGCCAGGCGGCGGATGGCGGGCTTCGTGATGCCCTGGATGTTGTCGCGCAACACCTTGCGGTGCCGCTTGGCGCCACCCTTGCCGAGCCCCTTTCCTCCCTTGCCGCGGCCTGTCATCCTTCCTTCCTCGGGCAAAGCAAAACGTGCACAAACAGCAGCTGCAGCGGCTGGCGAGTCGGCTACGGTCTGCGCCCAGCGCGCCCGCCGCCCCCCTATATAGACTCTGGCCCGCCCTCCCCCCACCACGCGCAACCGAGGGCATATAAGCGCAGCACGGAGGCGCGCGGGCCCGTTGTCAAGGCAGCACCGGACGCCGCGCCGCACCTAACCTCCACGCACGCCGCTCCGCTACCGCTACCGCTACCGCCATGGCCCGCACAAAGCAAACGGCCCGCAAGTCCACCGGCGGAAAGGCGCCGCGCAAACAGCTCGCCACCAAGGCGGCGAGGAAGAGCGCGCCCGCCACCGGAGGCGTCAAGAAGCCCCACCGCTACAGGCCGGGCACCGTCGCCCTGCGAGAAATCAGGCGCTACCAGAAGAGCACAGAGCTGCTCATCCGCAAGCTGCCATTCCAGCGCCTAGTGCGCGAGATCGCCCAGGACTTCAAGACCGACCTGCGCTTCCAGAGCTCCGCAGTCATGGCCCTGCAGGAGGCCAGCGAGGCCTACCTCGTCGGCCTCTTCGAAGACACCAACCTGTGCGCAATCCACGCCAAGCGCGTCACCATCATGCCCAAGGACATCCAGCTCGCGCGCCGCATCCGCGGCGAGCGCGCCTAAACCGCGCCGCGGCACCGCACCGCACAAACAAAAACGGCCCTTTTCAGGGCCACTAACATCTCTCCGTCGCGAGCAAACTTTGTCGGTCGCCTGCCTCTCGCCCCACAACCACACAAAAAAAACAAAAAAAAAACCACCACTTCCCGTCCGTCCGCCACACCCGCTCACTCTGCCTGCCTGCCTGCTAGCAGCGCGCAACAATCGCACATCATCCCTCCCCGGCCGCTCAAAGCGCACAATACCCAACGGCCGACGTCACACCGCACGGGTGGCTGGCCGGCCGCCGCTTTCGTTTCGAAAACAAAACCCGCACCAACGGCCAGGCAGGCGCGCTCTACACGCCACCGAAATCCCCGCCGACTCCTTCCACATCTCAACGTGCCCCCCCCCCCCCCCCCGTTGCAAAACATAACACACACAAAGAAACAAACAAACACCGGACACGACGAGACAAGACATCCGAGAAGAACTGAACGCAGGCAAGCCCAACCAACGTATTCAAAAACAACGTGACAGAAAAACCAACCGTCGGCCGCCGCCAAAAGCACGGCGACACTCCTCAACAACAACAACAACAACACCACCACCACCGCTACCGCCGCCCACACCCGCCACCGACCCCCGCAATCCAACCACCACGGCACGCAAACAGCATCCCCACGGGCATACAGACAGACACCCACACCAAACGCAACACGACAATCAAAACCTTCCCCGACGTGCTTTGATGGCCCTGAGAAGGGCCGTTTTGGGCCGCGCGTCTCTTGCGCGCCACTAGACGACGACGGGGGGTGGGGACGACGGAGCCAAGCGCCAAACCCTTCCTTTCCCATCTCTTTCTCCTCTACTCTACTTCTTCTTCTTGGGCGAAGCCTTCGCCTTAGACGGCGTCGTCGCCTTCTTCGGGCGCGGCGCCTTCGGCTTCTTCGTCGGAACCTTGGCGGCCTTCTTCGCCTTCGACGGCGACTTGGCCTTGGCCGGCTTGGCCGCAGCCGCCTTCTTCGCACCCGCGGGAGCGGCCGACGCCGCAGACGCCTTCTTGGCGGCGCCCGCCTTCCGACCGGTCGCCGCCTTCACGCCACCAGCCTTCTTTGCGCCGGCCGCCCTTCTTCTCCTTGCTGGCCGGAGCGGCGCGCTTCTTCTTGGCACCGCCAGCACGAGCCTTGCCGCCCTCGGCCGCCCCCCCGCCGCCGGCGCCGGCAAGCTTGAACGAGCCGGACGCGCCCTTCCCCTTCGTCTGCACCAGCTCGCCCGCCACGACGGCCGACTTGAGGTACTTCTTGATAAACGGCGCCAGCTTCTCCGCGTCCAGCTTGTAGTGCGCGGCAATGTACTTCTTGATCGCCTGCAGCGACGACCCGCCGCGCTCCTTCAGACTCTTGATGGCGGCCGTCACCATCTCAGAGGTGCGCGGGTGCGCAGGCTTGGCGCGCGGCTTCTTCGCAGACTTGGCCTTCTTCGTAGTGCCGGTGGCGGCGGGTGCCGCAGCAGTCTCGTTCGTAGCCGCCTGATCTGCCATTTCGACGACGCGCGTAACACACAGCGAGAGCGAGAGCGAGCGGGACGGCAGGCACGCAGGCACAGCACAGCAGAGCAGAGAATCACAAGGGCCCAGCCAGTGTCGCGGGCGGGCGCGGACGGCCGAGAGAGCGGCCGCCACTCTGCGCGCCGCCGCGCCGCGCCTCCCGCGCTTGCTACCGCCCAACGTCCGACAGCCTGTGCGGAGCAGCCCCAAACCTGCGCCACAACCGCCCGCGCCTTTCAAACCACCGAGGATGGGGCTACACACAGCCACACCACAGTCGCCAACCAGTCGCCACGGCAGCGCCGCAAACCACGGCCAAACTGCAGCTACCGCGCGCTACAGCCTGGGTCGGCCCGCCGAGAATCGCCGCCCCCGCCCAAATGCCGCCCCCACAGCCCCAGCCGACGACCCGCCACAATGGCCAAACCTTCGGCAAAACTCCCACACCGTCGCCGCGGCAGCCCGGCCAGCGCGGCCGGCGCCACAGCCACACAAGCCGAGGCGTGCGGCGATGACGGCCGTGCAAACGCGCCTCCGCCGCCCCATCGCCTTCCGTCGCCCTCCCGCCGTTTCCCGATCGGCCCGCAGCCGTCGGGCCACATCGCGCGCCGTCCTCCTCCTCTCGCCCGCCAACATTCACAGCCGTTTCTCAACAATTGCCCGCCGCAAACGGACGCCGCCTGCGCAACAGGCGCCGCCGCCCCTCGCCGCTTCCGACCCAACCCCTCGACCGAGGCAAACCGCAATCCGAATCTACAGACCAACCCAATCTGCCGTCAGCACACACGACAGCCGACCTTACACGTTACGCGTTACACATTACGTTTACACGTCTAGGTTAGGTTAGGTTAGGTTAGGTGGACGTGGGTTAGGTTAAGGGGACTTGGGTTAGGTTAAGCGTCAAACTTAGGTTAAGCATTCAAACACGTCAGGCGTCAGAGGTTAGGTTCGGTTAGGTTAGGTTACACGTTAGGTTAAGGGGTCAGTGCTAGGTTAAGAAGCGTCAAACGTAGGTTAAAAAGCGTTCAAAAAACGTGAGGCGTGAGCCGGACAGCTTTCCTTACGTAGACGTTAGGGGCTCAGGCTGAGCTCACCTCACCACAGGTTAGGTTAGGTTAGGTTCGGTTCGCTCAGCGTAAAGCGCCGAGGTCAGGCTACGTTCGTTCACCTTCGGGCGCCACACTTTCGGTTGAAAGGTCGCGACGGGACGACGTCGGCAGGCACGCCGCAAACAAACAAACAAACAAACAAACAAACAAACAAAACGTACAGACGACGTCGACAACCGCCGACAGACGGGGAGCAGCACGACCACGACCAGATACCGAGCGCGAACGAGACACACGCGAACCACCCCCACCGGCCAAAGGGCACCACACAACAACCCAGAGCACCACGTGTCGACACCAGGGCAACCGCCCGCAACTGCGCTTTCCGCGCCGGCCCGGATGCACGTCGTGCTACAACAACACCACTACCGTACACAGCCGCTGTTCACAACATCACTATCATGCGCGCCCGCGGCTCGCCGCCGTCGCGGTCGCACCCCCAACGCCAGCACTTTTGCACCACCATTCACACGCACCGCAACACAGCTCGCCGACACAGCCGAACAAAACAACCACCACACAACAACACAACGCCGCCGCCGCCGCCTCTACTTGTGCCGGCGACCCACCCCGCCGATGGCGCACCTTTCGCCAGCCGGCAATCGACACGCACCCACCCACCCCCCCCCCCGGGGCCCAGTGCAAAAAAAAAACACACAAAAGAAAAAAAAAACAAAAAAAAAACACACACACACAAAAACGACACGGGAGGCGCACACCGCCACTTCGCGCGCACGCCACCAACCAGTCGTCGTCTCAAAATAACAAACAAACACCAAAAAACAAACAAAATAAACTAACAACTAGGGCAACACAAAACAAAACAAAAAAACAAAAAACGCCTCGCACGAACCGCCCACAAAAAGGACACGCACACGCACAGCCTCTGCTGACGGCCACGACGCAGCGGCACGCTGCTCCTGTCCCGCGCCCCGCGCCCCACTCGATTCACAACACTCACGCGACACCGTCAACGACGGGCTCGCTTCCCGCAACCTACCACCTTTCCGCCACGACGCACAGCCCCAGCCCCACCCGACGACGCCCGTGGCAACGACTGCACTTTCAACACCGCCTCCCCCTTCCCCCCCAACACACACACAGCCAGCCAAAAACGCACTCGCGACCCACACATGCACGTGCATCGGCACACGCCAACCAGTCAACGTCGACAACCACACGCAAGGCTCGAAACGAAACCGGCGTCCTTCCACGTTGCCATCAAGCTACACGACACAAGACACAAGGAACCAACACAACAGCCGGCCCCACTAATTCCCACTCTCACGCCGCAAAAAGCACACCGAAACCGCCAAACGCACGCACATTCCCCTTCGCACTGACACCGACCGGCTCGCTACCACACCTCCCGGCAGCCGTTTCACAAACATGACACGGCGTGACGCGACATCACGGGCCTACGCACACCGGACCCACTCACACTCTCTCCTTTCCTTCTGTTTTTCCCGACGCCTTCGGCCGGGCACACGCGGCACAACGCCGCCAATTCACCACACCGCCCACACAGTCGACAAGCGCCCGCCCTGTACGGCACACGCAACGACGCAGCGCAGCAAAGGGCGCCCGCAACACATACCTCTCCTCTCTCTCTCTCTCTCTCTCTCTCTCTCTCTCCGCCGCCCGACGCGCCAACCGCCACACCACACCGCCAGCCACTCGCAAATTGTGCACTGCCACCAGCCACACGTCCAACACGCCGCGCCGCCTCCGGCCACCCGCCAGGGGGCGCTCACGTCCGCGACAACAGCGCGGCCCGCCGGGCCGGGCCGAACCGAACCGAGCCGCCGCTGCTCTGCACTCGGCACGGCCACACCCTGCTGCAGACCGGGCTCGTCTCCCTGTACGCGTCTGCCTGCGCATCAACACAACGGGGCAAGTGAGCAAACCCCGTCACAACACGCCACATCGCGCAATGGCCGTGCCGACCTTTTTCTCTCTACCGCCATCCCTTCTTCTCGCGTTTTACTCGTTGTTGCTGCAGCGGCGCACACCTACACATCCACAGCCCCAGCCGGCCTCACCTCAGGGCCCGCCGCCAGCGTCTCCTCCTCGGGCACAGGTGCGGTGCTGTGGCCGCCCATCCAACCGCATTGCTGGCCGTCCAGTCCAGCCGCCAGGCGTTCCCACTGCCGCGCACCGACCCTGCTGCAGAAAACGAAGCATAGCCAGACCGACCGATACACAAAGCAAGCCGTCGCCTCGCCTCTTGTCCTTCCTTCCGCCCCCGCCCTTCTCACACCACCGCCTCTCCACTTTCGCCCCC
>NW_026048475.1:0-20394 GCF_023864345.2 Schistocerca serialis cubense
TATAAGAAAACATTTTCTGGCTCCATAATGTGCGTAACTTAAATGAGTATACCAAATTAATTTGTTAACAAGTTCGTCAGGAATGCATAGTAAGCAATTGTTGCTGTCAGGGTGAGAGCGGCGAAACAGAATGTTATTGCGTACAGTGTAATGGTTTCTGATGGTAACATTATTCCTATCTTTCTAAAGGTGTTTAATTTCTTTCCATACGTTGTCTTTACTCTGCTCTTGTGCTATGTCTCATAATGACGCCGAAATAAAATTTTCAAATGCAACTTGTTGAATATACATGACGCTAAAATTTGCTTGGCAGAAGATGGTTGCGATGTCTTGCTGATTGTTGCTGAGAGAACGGAATAGTGCGTCTGCTACAACATTTTATGTACCGGGAATGTGAATAATTGTAAAATTAAATTCCTGTAAATAAAGTTTCCATCTGCTTAACCAGTCATGTGTAAATTTTGCGGAAAGTAAAAACTGGATAGCTCTATGATTTGTGTAAACGGTCGTATGTCTTCCATAAAGAAAATGCCTGAATCTCGTAAATGCCCATACAACACATAATGTTTTAAGTTCTGTAACAGAATAATTGCGTTCAGCATGTGACAGAATGCGACTCGCAAAGGCGATGTTTTTAATTACTGTAGAACCATCTTCTTCAATTTCCTGAAAAATGTGTACGCCTAAAGCGGTGTTAGAACTGTTGGTGGCAATGGAAAAATTTCTAGTAAGATCTGGGTGTGATAAAAGAGGTGCATTCAACAAGGCATGTTTCAAATAACATTTTTGTGAAAAAGATTCTGTGTATCTGAAGTATTGCTTACGTTGCTGGACGATGCAACCTGTTCTGTATCTAGCCAAATTCTTTCTGAGGTGCTGTTATTTGCGGGAGGATGCTGTGGCATTTCAACTATTTGTACTGTTCTGTTACTTCGTCCTGACGTATTACGTTCGGGATGATACCGACTGTCGGGTTCATTCATGATAATTTGTTTTTGCGGATGATTCTGCTGCTGGTAAGACCGACTGTTATTAAACGTACGCTGAAAATTGTGCTCATTACTTTTACGTCTGTCATGATAGTCATTTCTATACGGTGCATTGCGATATGAGTTGAAATGGTGTGTTTTCTGTACGTACTGATTTTCTTGTTGCTGTGCGTTACTATTTGGTGGAGCCGACGTTATACGTGTAGGCGGCGAAACATTAAAGCATGGTTGACCTTGCACATTACATTGTGTGTTAGGTATGCTAACCGGCTGGTTTTGTTGTTGTTGTGGGGAAAAACCTCTATTGTTGCCAAAATGCGTCTGCGATAGCTGAAAATTTTGTACATACTGATGATTATACTTTTGTCTGTTATTAAAATTATGCTGGTAGTTCTTGCCATTTCGGGAGTGTCTAATGAAAACTGTCAGTTTCGGTAAAATTTGTCATATCAGATTTTCTTTACACATTTCTAATCCTAGATAGATCAATAGTTGAAGAGTTGTTTTAATAGATATAAAGGATAGTAAAAGAGAAGGCAGCAGTGCAGAAAACTAAAGATGAAATAGCACTACTACGGCTCGGAGCCCTGTGCACGCTATGGCACATATTCATCAAAGTGTAATGAAACCCCTGAGGTCACTTACACGCTGCAAATAAATTTTAGTTTCTGCATTACAGGCAATGCCGGTGAAAATTCAAAAGCAAATTGATGTATCCAGGCCAATTCTAGTTTCTGCATTACAGGCACTGCTGATGAAAATACAAAAGCAAATTGTCGTATCCAGTCCAAAGCGTGTACCTGTGCTTTGACATTTTTAAATACTGTAGATTTTTTTACGAATAAAAATTGCTTGTAATCAAAATTATCGTCTCTGTATGTCTGAACAGGCTCGGGATTGTATGATAATCTGTTTGTCTGTGACTGTTCGGAATCTAACTCACGTACTCTCTGTAAATTACCTAAGTTACACTGGCTATGTGAGTGTGACAAATGTTCGGAGAGTGGTGTATGCTGTGATGTGTTAGAGACTGAAATATTTTTCATTTCTGTCACTTTAAAACTTTCGTCAATTTGGCTATTCTGTTGTTCAAATTTCTTATCGACTTCTGTATCCAGAGTGCGTGAAACTTCTGCTGACATTAATTTAAATTCGTCGCGTATCTGTGTTGCGTTTTCTGAACATTGTTTAGCGACTGCACTACTTTCATCTCTAAGTGATTCTGTTGTGGCTGCACGTGTATTACTCAATTCTTGTGCAACAGATCTAATTTCTTCACTACTGTTACTAGCACAAGCCTTAATTTCATCACATAATTGTTCTTTAGTATCATGGCGTTGCACGGTAACGGCTGTAATCTGTTCACTAAGTTGGTTGTTCTGTTAATTAAGGTTGTCGTGTTTTTCGTTCGACTGTTCGAAACTTTCATTAAATTGTTTGCACGATTCATTAAGTTGTTTATAATTATTGTCTAGTTTTTCATTAAGTTGTTTGAAATGGTTGTCGAATTTTTCATTACGTTGTTTGTACGATTCATTAAGTTTGTCGTATTTTTCATTGAGTTGTTTGCACGATTCATTAAGTTGTTTAAAATGGTTGTTGTATTTTTCATTGAGTTGTAGTAATAATGCAATAACTTGATCCCAGCCAAAATTAGCGACTCTATTTTCTATGCTGTGTGATGGTGTATCTGCATTTGTCACGTTTTGTGTAACCATTTGGTCACTGTCTGATTCACAAAAAGGTTTGCCAATTGTATGTGCACTGTTGGTCACTACACTGGAATCAAATAAATCTGCTGTACTTTGAGTACATTGTTCACCTTCGTTAGAAACAATTATCTGTTCGCTACGTAAATTTTGCAAATCAGGCGTGTCAAACTGGACAGTGTTCATTGTAATGTAACGTGCCGCATCATCAATTGTTACATTTACTGTGGACATAATTGCATTTGTTTGCTCATCATTAGGATCAAAATAATATTAGTGATTGGTATACACTGATTATCTATAATTAGGGGATTATCACTATTAGACTGAGTGTCGTTAGTATTATCTGTCAAATTATTTGAGTCGGCTATTTCACTCATTGCACATCGCGATGTACTGTTAACAGTTTTTCATGGCATTTTCCACAAATAAAAATTAAGCACAAAATGAAACAAAGACGAAGCAAAAATTGAACAAACAGAATTACAACAAAGAGCAATAAATTGCCGATGATCTATGAAAGAAAGCGTGACAAATTAGTAAATGCGTTGCGCCAGATGCAAACTACATTTAAGTAAACAAGAGCAGATATATGACTACTTCTCAGAGATTCACAAAGAAATGCGATCCTGGCAGGGTCGCCAAGTGTAACCTCCCAACAAAAATTTAAAATAAATAAATATCCTCATTCAGTGTAACCTCCCCACAAAATTCATTTACATTTATAACCTCCCTACAAAATTCTTTTCACATTAACCTCCACACAACATTCTTTCTGATTTAATCTAGGCTCAAAATTCATTCACATTTAGCGTAACCTCAAATCAGAAAAATTCCTAAACCTCTCAACAGTAAAAATTATAATTATGTCGTTCACATTCAGTGTAACATCCCAATAAAAAAAAATAAATTCAGTAACCTGGTAATAATACAATGTACCTAACCTCTCAATTAAATTGTCGCTCACTTATGACTTTTCAATAATTCACTGTGAATTTAACCTGGTAAATTTTGGACGACAGCAGTGCTGCGTCATGGCCCTGAAAGATTGGCCGGTTGTCACCAAGTGTAACCTCCCCACAAAATAAAAAATAGATAATATGAATATGATTCTAATTTAGTGTAACCTCAAAACAAAATTCTTTCTCATTTGATCTAAGCTCAAAATTCATTCACATTTAGCGTACCCTCAAAACAGAAAAATTCCTAAACCTCTCAACAGTAAAAATTATAATTATGTCGTTCACATTCAGTGTAACATCCCAATAAAAAAAATAAATTCAGTAACCTGGTGATAATACAATGTAACTAATCTCTCAATTAAATTGTCGCTCACTTATGACTTTTCAATAATTCACTGTGAATTTAACCTGGTAAATTTTGGACGACAGCAGTGCTGTGTCATGGCCCTGAAAGATCATTCTGAATAAAAAAGGAAAATTCTTACCTCAATGAAGTCGCCAGATGTATCTGCTCTTACAATAAATTTATCCGGCACAGTTCTGTGCAATGCTGGCCGACCTATCTGTCATTTATGAAAGGAAACAACTGATTTTTCTACTGCAATAATCGGGATGATCATGGATGGGAGAAATTAGTAAATTCTTTAAATTGAAATGAATGGTTGTTAAAAGTTACTTTTTATGAGGAAGATTATTATTACAGGAGTTTTAAAACATTTACATGCGACTTGAGATAACATTAATACATATGCGCGAGGCTGCTTTTTACCTTATATAATAATACTCAGGCTCCGGCATCGCTGCACCGCGACGGGGCCAGCCAACACGATACACCATACCAGACCAGAGCAGACTCCAGACTAGCAACAACTACACAGTTCCTACTGCAGTCAACACTGCTCTCTGGTCAGAGACCTTGCATATCGCAGGCAGCGCATGAGCAATGCATCGAAATTACATCTGCTTGGACCTCTTACAGCCTGGTGCTGAAGGTAATGAGTATCAACAGTGGCTTTGATGTCCATGCTGTGCGTCTCTTCGTGGCGGCTTTTCTCGTCGTCTTTCATTCCTGGAAAAGGCAATTTTTTTGTAATGTTGGCCTCTAGAACATACAGAGGAAGCTGCCTGGACCTATCAGGTGAACTATTCCTAGACGGTGCAGTGACAAGTTGCACCGCTTGGAGCACATTCTCAGTGAATTAGCGCACGCTCTCGTCACTGCCTATATTGTCAGCTGCAAGGGCCTGGTGAAATGCTTCCTCCAGCTATGTCCTGTAGTGCTGATAGTTGGAGTTGTGTGTAATCAGTCCACAGTGGTCCGTGGGGATCCCATCGATGTAAACGCCATAGATCATGGGAAGATGGTGTGATGGTAATTCTGTGCACATTCTTTCCGTGATAATATGTGGCACACTTTTGACTAGAGCATATGTCGAGATCCTGTGGCTGTCTTCTACTGGTCGGATACAAAAAGTGGTCAGTTGAGCCAATGATGATGGTACCTCGCTGTTTCCCTGCCCGAAAGTCGCCGTTCTTTGTTATTCATCAGACGAGAATGCCAAGCAGTATGCGTGGCATAAAAGTCGGCCCCAAAAAGAGTTGTTGCTGGGAAGTAACAACACTGCTGTAAAATCAATAGGGTTGAGGACGCCTGTCAGTGGTCAGTATCCAGCCACAAACATAATGCGCCATGGGAAGTGTCACTAATGATGGCGGTGACATTCATCCTTTGCAATGGTGGTAGCTGGGTTGGATGGAGCGCAAACGATGTTTATATATAGGTGATGGTGTAGCTGTCAACCACGAGTGTTCATCCTACAGATGGCATAATTGGCAGTGCACACACTGACACCGGGTTTTAACTGTGTCTCCGACACTAAACAGACGTCGACAGCTTCATCCCTAAGGAACTGCAGGAATTCATCATGTTGTGCACAGATTCCATTGGTGTCACACATGCACACTGCGACGTCTCGCTGGATATGGACCATGAGGAGCTATTGTTGGTCCGTTTGATAAAATTGCTTGAGTGACTGACTTGACTGTCGCTTCAGTATACTGTGGGATGTTTCCCTTCAGCTTCCGAACAATTTGGAGGAATTCCTTCAACATGGACACACCATGGATGTCTCTGAGGTGGTACTGGAGCTGCTGTTGGACGCTGAGAGTGGACTTCCACATTGTTCTACTGAAATCTGCTGAAGGTGTGGGAGTTGTGTCCCTCCTCTTGTCCACTTCAGTTGGTACTCTGATGCTCCACTGTGGTGCCACATCCCTTGGTCGATCGGCCCCTCCTTGCCCCTTTGGTAGACGTTTGGTAGAGGTTGCATACCACAGGTTGGTGTACTTCCATTGGCAGTCACAGCTCCACCAGCATTTGCAAAGCTCATTCCAGGATGGATGGGCACAGGTCCCTTAATGGTGGCACCAGGACTCTGGTCACAACTTCTTGCCGCTGCCCTCTTCAAGCTGGTACAAGCCTGATAAAAAGCAGTCTATTTCTCACCACAGTCAACAAACATGAATGGTCCCTTTGTGTTCTTCCTGGTGCAGCTGCAGCTGCCAAGTGCACCCATTGCACCCATGCTGTGGGCACTGTGCTGAAGCATGTGTGTGGCCAGTTATCTGGCAACTGAAGCATTGTGGTTTCCCATGATTGGCTCACAGCTTCTCTGTTGTGATGGGAGTCGCTATAACCTTTGTGACCTGCCAGAGATCACGATTGTGTGGGGTTCACTTATGACTACTAGTGCAAGTGGTGTCTTCCTCCTGATCGTGGGTGAGGACAAGTGATTGACGAAACACAGGACATGGCCATAGGGCATGTCTTCTAGTTGTTGCTGGACGTGGTCCCGGTTGCACTTGCGCGACAGGCCTCAGAAAACGACCTTTAGCGACTTGTCTGCTGAAGACAGATACATGTAGAAGAGCAACCATAGCTCCCTGAACCTGGCAGTGGCTTTCCTGTGATCCTCCGTTGTCTTCAGTATCATCTTTTAATGTTCAGTTCCGGAAGGTCTGATGATGACATTGTCCTGACTAACAAGTTGTATCAGAATCTTGTAGGACCATAGTAACTGGCGGTGAACTGTATGACGATTGGTGCTGATTTGGGTTCCTTACTTCCAGGTTGTTCCACCTCCTCCTCAAGCTCTTCAAAGCTGTTGGTCATCAGAACCGGTGGTGCTGACGAAATCTGTGTGAAGCAAGCGAGGTGTTAGGTGAGTTCGAAGCCATCGGCATCTACTACCATCGTGCGTTTTGCCTTTTTCCTCCTAGACGAGGTGCGCACATTTTCTAGAGCAGCTGCCGCCTTCCTCTTGGCCTTACTCACTGATCTGGGAGACTCCTGTTTTGCTGCAGATTCATTTTCCGATTCTCGCAGCAGAGTTTATGCAAGGTCCAAATCGCAGTTCACATCCGTGTCCGCATTCTTTGCCTTGTCCGTTATAGAGGGGTGGTCGGCTGCTACAGCAGACGAGCCTCAGACCGTCGATTGTTGAGCGATAGCTGGCCCACCGTGTGGGGCCATAGCTCTGCTTGCAGCGCTAGCGATAATCTTCTTTCTCAGCGACATGGTAACTCTCACTAAAGTGATGATACTTGCACGACGATGTCTTAATTTATCGCGACGAGGCGTTGGAGTTTGCATGCGCGGAGAGGCACTTACAACTGGATGAAAGTAGCGCTCACAGAGCCCCCTGCCGGAGCCCGAGAGAGGTCTTCCGCGAGTGGGCACTGTGCGATGACTGTTATCTGAACTCCGTCCTTGTGGCTGGGAGTTCGCGTGTCTCACCTTTAGAACACAGAGAGGAGAAGACAGTATTAGAGTATAGTAGTCAGAGCACCGCCTTCAGCCGTCCTACTCTCTGAAAGAGTTTATTTTGTGGCTGGATTCTTCCATCGTCGCAGACGTGTACAAGAACCATCACTCCGACGCACCGGACGCAGTGCATATGGTGATATTGCTAATTGCTTCGGCTTATTAGGGGCTATAAGGCTAAACAGCTGTCATCAAGTAGGGTTTATTTCCACTGACGTTGCACTCCACTGTAGATCATCTTTAAAAGTAGTGTCTTCTTGTGTTTGGTACATAGATGATGTCAGTCATTTCGCGTTATTTATATTAGATCGCGCAGTCATAATAAAAGGGCAGAATTGTTCAATGGATCAGTAATTTTAGGTAGGAAATATAAGCATTTGTAATAAAAATTGTTTTTAATATACAGTCAACTTATAATCAGCAACATCATTTATCATGTAGTATAATTAGTTCCCTTAATCATTCACTTCTGTTTAGGTTGGAATTTATATGTTAAAGAGCATTAAGAGATCCTAAGATCTGCTTCAGGGGGTAGTCAGACAGGGTCAAATCTTCATTTTAGCGTTTATTGTTTTCCGTTGCTCACTTTCATTTTACACCCGTCTGGAGTAGCATCTTGAAACAGCACTGCGTATGTACGGGAGGCCTCTCTCCGACTCCTGATAGGGGGCTCTATGAAGCTACTTTCATCCAACTGCAAGTGCCTCTCCGCGCTTGCGCTACTGCTTCAGGTCCCGGTAAATTTCGATGCCGCCTAGCCAGTTTCTCCAGCAGCGTCTTAGCAGTGAACACAGCAATAACCATCAACTGAAGATGTCGAACAGTTGTTTCGATGAAATGTGGAGGCACTTGTACAGAAAACCCCAGAAAAATGATTCTCTAACGTTATTGAATAGGACGTAGGATGTGGACCTGGTCAGGACACGCTAAGGAATGAGCGTTCTTAGGGAACGTCTAAGGAGAAAGTGACGTATCCCTTCTAACAATACTTATTTATTACAGCATGGGTTACAAAAGTACTTGACCAAGCAGACTGCATCCACTGTTAATGAGGCGAGGAGATAGTAAATTGACTGAATGCATGGAACGTAGGTCCATCCAGGGGTGAAGAAGGAAGTACACTCTAAGTAGCTGGATGCCACTAAAAGAGAGAACGGGTGGCCTGAGCTGACATGCCTTAGCGGCTCCCAGTAACCGCATAGCAGTCCTCCCTAAACTTCCCTATGGAATGTATTCTTCTAGTGCATACGGGGTGGTTACTTGGCAGCGGTTTGGCGGAACAGCCACTAATGAGATGGCAATGTTACCTCGATACATAGGTCACAAATATCTGTAAAATATGTAAAAGGAATTTTGAAACTACCGTTGATTGGTTGGACGACCTATACATTGTATTTTTCCACCATGTAGTGACTTTTTCCGCATATTTTATTCCTCGTTAATTAGGGTCACGCGTTGTGTATTATCTGGTGGCATGATAACGACTTACGGCTGTGCTGTACAGAATTCGTAATGAAGGACCGAACCCAGAATTTGGAAGGAGTGCTGGGTTATCAGAATAAATAAGGTGTTCAGACATTTTTGTTAATATTGTTTCAGATAAGATCTAAAGTAAGAAGAAGATGGTGCGTTGTCTCAGATTATTGATCGACAAGATAATTCGCTGATTTTTATTGTAGATATCAACAACATGACATCAGGTATTGCACAGTTTAGGAGTGAAATGCGAGACAGCAGTTTTCTGTTACAAACTGTCTGATGTGACTGTCCTGACTATACACACCCACACACAAGAAGTTTTGTATCACCCGAGTTCCCAGAACTCCTTACTTTTGAGCATTAGTGTATTAATTTTTTTTATTGTACTTCATTCTTTATTAAACAGTCTCTTGTTAAAATAAACAATACTGTAGAATAGATATTCTTGCATTAGTATAGGGTAGATTAAACAGCTGTTGCTATGTAATTTTCTAAGTGCAAAATCTATTTTTTGTTTATTCATTGTCATCAAGATTTGTTACACTTATTACAACCATTTATGTACGAACTATGTGATTCATGACCCTACAGTGCTTTTGTAAAGTGATAAAGTATTTTCCACATACTTAATGTGAAGCGTGTGTAATCTTCTAAGTCGAGAGTTTTCAGTGTTTGTGGTTTTGCCGTGTGGAGAGTGGAGGAATGTTGAGTGGTAAATTCGAGGGCGAATTTCTCCGAAGAGTGGAGGAATGTTGAGTGGTACTTAAGTAAATAAATTAGTGAAATCAAAGTGAACTAGAAATTAGAATATAAATGGAAAACTTGGTTTAATTTAGAGAGTTACATACTGGCATTCAGCGTGCAGAACAGCAGAACAGAAGAGACAATGACCCTGAAGTCAGCAATTCCACATAAGCGGGCGCTGTCGATTCAGCCGTCAGGGCATCGCCCGACCGGCTCACGTGTTTCTCAGATGTCGCATGAGCAAAGGCCCTCGCCTACATTCCAAGAGCCAATGACCGACGTTAAGAAGAGTCTTCGAGAAGCTTTTCAACGTGACGGAAGAGGCAATGACCGGCTCACGTGTTTCTCAGTCGTCACATGCGATCAGAGGCCCCCGCCTACATTCCAAGAGCCAATGACCGAGGTCAAGAAGATTCTTCGAGAAGCTTTTCAACGTGACAGAAGAGGCAATGGCCGTGAAGTCGTTCACCTCCAGTGAACTGAAGTGAATAAATACGCGAGACGCGGTGGGCCCGACAGATGAAGACGGATGAAGACAGATGAAGACGGGGACGGAGACGAAGACGAGAGACGAAGGAAGAAAAGAAGAGTAGCAGTAGTTTTCAGTCAGTTTCGGTGCTGAAGACCGTCATGCAAGAAGAGACTGCTTCATGCACAGACGCACCAAGTCCGCCGCTGTAATGGAATAGCAAGCAGCAGCCGCGACGCCAGAAGACAGAAGTTAAAAGGTATTTGAAGTCTGGTTTTTACATACCCGGGTGACTCGTGAGGACGGGAAGGAGACGGCCTCACCTCAGCAGTCACCTGTGAGCTGGGATAAAGACCTGACAGCCGAAGACTGGCAAGCGGGAGTCCGTGGTTCGAGTTCGGGACACTGGCCTTGCCCCGCCGCGCCGCTCCGCTGGTCGACGCACAACACACGCGGCCGCTTAGAGAAGAGAAACACTGGGACGCCACTTTCAAGGTATCACCATCCGATGCACGACGTCGCTCGCAATAATTAAACGGGCCACCTCGCGCTGCGCGTCTCCAGTCAGCTGGGCGAGACGGCGACACGAGATACACACCGCTACGCGTAATCAGACGCCGCCGCCGCCGCCGCTGTCGCTGCAGAAGGCTACGCTAACGACACGGCTGCCGCTCTCCGAACCAGAACGTCCCAGTAAGATACAGTTGTACGAAACTATCAATAAAAGTTATCTTATGTAAAAATGATGTTTCATTCGACCTCATACCCGAGCCAAGGAAGAACCCACCCTGCCCACATGTTGTTAAGAGAGAAAAGTTAATTTATTTAATATTTTCACCCTGACAGAATGCTTTAGAATGCTCATCCTGACAATTGACAGTATCCAAAGAGGAAACCCAGTTGCACTGAGTGACAGAAGTGTCACATTTAGTAACACAACTGATACATTTGATGTCAGAAGCCGTTATAGTTGTTACATTTGGTGTCAGAGAAAAAACCCTTGGCTCAATATGAGGTGTGAATGACAGTCACTAAAGGTCCACAGTTAGTATTTTTTAATGTGTGAAGGGATAGAGGTTTGCATAGCAGTCGTAATATTTTCTTTATTTAGAAGTGTATTTTCTCTCATGATTTTAAGAGTTTGTCGGAAATATTTAAACATCTTTTAAATTCAGTATAGTAAGATTGTGTAACTAACAGTTTGTAAAATGATGACACGAAATCGTACAAAGTCAGAGTCAGCACCACAAGCGGTTTCTACTGAGGAAGCTATTCAGATCTTAGTTAATCAGATAGAACAGCTTAAAAATGATAATAATGCATTATTTAAGCAGTTGTGTGAGGTTAGGCAAACCAATTCAATCCCTCCCACCCTAGATTCCTCAGCAGCAGCCTTAGTAACTCCTTTTTCAGGTAAACCTGGCGAGGACATAACAGCCTTTTTTGATGATTTAGTGGCAGCTGCAAAGTTAGGATCATGGTCAGATGAACAGCTCTTACAAATGACAAAGTTAAGATTGACAGGAGAGGCTAAAGCACACGTCTTTTACCATGAAGAAATTCGGAATGCTCCAACATTTGAGGAATTGAAGAAAGGATTGCTTAAACGTTTTCAAAAACAGAACAGCTGTAGATTTTATAGGGAAAAATTAAACACTATCACTCAGAGGCAAAACGAGTCGTTAGAAAGCTTTGTAGATAGGATTCGAAAAGTTAATATTAACACCTATCAGTTGACAACTAGTGATGAAGCAAATAAAGTTATTTTACAAGAGGCAGAAAATAGAGCTCTGGATACATTTTTACGTGGGTTACCTCCTGAAACGTCCCGTCGTGTCAGGGCAGAGTTTCCTAAAAATTTAGCAGAAGCTGTATCTGTGGCGACAGCTTTTGAAGAAATTGACATTGCCACCAGATACAAGGAGAAGCGAAATATATTTTCAGCAGGAGTACGATGTTTTAGGTGCGATCGACACGGACATATAGCAAAAAACTGCAGACAACCTCAATGCACTAATTGTCAAAGAATAGGTCACACATTCAAGGAATGCAGGTCTAAGAAAGTTTTTGGAAATAGAAATCAGTTAAACTCAAACGGGAATGTCGGAGCCGCCGCCAGGCGTTCCCAATAAAATTTCATGCCATTAAGGCGAATGTGAAGGCGGAATGCTGGTTATCTGCTACCATACAGGATAAAGAGGCTAGGATACTGGTGGATACAGGCGCAAACGTATCAATAGTAAGTAATGAATGTATTGGAGAAAAGAAATATGACCCTCCAAGGCATAGATTGAATGGAGTAGGAGGAGGTACAGTTAAGTCATTAGGATGTACATCATTGATTTTCTATATTCACGGTGTACAATTTCAAGAAGATGTTGAAGTGGTAACAAAGGTAACTGACGGGTACGACGCGATCCTAGGGTTGGATTTCCTGAATAAACATCACGCTAAAATCGACCTCAGACAGCAAACTGTAGAACTTAGCGGAATAGTGTTTCAGCTAGGTGACACCGCTGCAAAGGGCCCTCTGCCGCAAGATTTCCCTAACCGGAAGGCGAAATCAACTATACTGCGTGCAACGTCCTTGAAGGTTGATTCGCGGGATCAGATACCATCTGGCTCAGGAAAACTTCTCTGGATGACCGTTGACCACGAAGTACCTACAGATACAGTGTGTCTAATAGAGCCTTTAGAGGAAAATGAGGAATTAGATTTATCACATTGTTTTGTACGTAGGAGTGTTGTGCGGGTTCAAGACGTTGAGGGAGAAAGAAAAGTACCGGTACATATCGACAATTTCGGAGTGGAAGACAAAGAGTTGCATAAGGGAATATTAGTAGCTACAGTCAGTACTTTTGAAGAAGAAGATTTCATTTGGTCAGATATTAATGATGGTCAGAAACCAGACGCCTATAAAACCGCATTACGCCAGAAGATTGAGCATTTGAAAGGAAAGGATAGAGACACGATAGAAGCAGTTTTAGTTGAGTTCCAAGATTTATTTAATGCAGAAGGTCCATTGCCAGCAATAGACATCACACAGCATAGGATCCCAACAGGAAATAGCCCCCCAGTTTATAGGAAGCCTTATAGAGTTGCGCATCACTTACAGCCAGTACTGGATGAATTTTTGGAACAGCATCTAAAAGATGGAATTATAGAATATTCTGACTCGCCTTATAATTCAAATATTGTAATTATTCCAAAGAAGTCTCCCGACGGTACGAAACGATATAGATTTTGTTGTGACTACAGGGACCTTAACAAACAAACTATCTCAGATGTTTATCCTCTTCCAAACATTACAGATATCATTGACAGTTTGGGTAACAGTAAATACTTTTCAACAATCGATCTACGTAGTGGATATCATCAATTGGAAGTTGCTCCTGAAGATAGGCATATAACAGCATTTT
This sequence comes from Schistocerca serialis cubense, assembly GCF_023864345.2. Lineage (NCBI taxonomy): Eukaryota > Metazoa > Arthropoda > Insecta > Orthoptera > Acrididae > Schistocerca > Schistocerca serialis. Next base: position 13,595 of record NW_026048475.1, read on the forward strand.
CTACCCCTGGAGGCCACTGGCAATTTAAAAGAATGCCTTTCGGTTTGAAAAATGCACCAGCAACTTTTCAAAGACTACTCGATGGAGTATTGCGAGGACTCAAAACTCAGCAATGTTGTGTATATCTAGACGATGTTATTGTATTCTCCAGAGACATTAATGAACATGCTGTGCGTCTGTGTAATGTTTTTCAGAGACTTAGAAAAGCTAAATTAACATTAAATATGGAAAAATGTAGTTTTGCATTGACAGAGGTTACATACCTAGGGCATGTCATTAGTGAAAAAGGAATTAAAACAGATCCTCGATTAATTTCGGCAGTTAAGGACTTCCCAACACCACAACGCGTTAAGGAGGTACAAAGTTTCATTGGTCTCGCATCGTATTACCGAAAATATGTTCAAAATTTTGCTGAAATTGCCCGACCCTTAACCCAATTATTGAAAAAGGGTGCAAAATTTCATTGGTCTGAAGATTGTGAATCTGCATTTCAAACCCTTAAAGATAAGTTAACACACAGTCCTGTATTAGCCTACCCAGATTATAATAAAGAATTTATTTTATCCTGTGACGCAAGTGGTCATTCAGTAGGAGTTGTTTTGAGTCAGAATATTAATGGCGCGGAACACCCCATAGCCTATACTTCGAGACAACTAACAACGGCAGAAAGAAATTATTCCACAACGGAGAAAGAATTGTTAAGTGTTATTTATGGTATGAAATACTTCAAATGCTACTTGTATGGTAGAAAATTCAAGGTTATTACAGACCACGCAGCTTTAAAATGGTTGCTTAGATTAAAGGATCCATCTAGTCGTCTTACCCGTTGGGCCCTATGTCTTTCCGAAATGGATTTCGAAGTTATCCATAAACCAGGCAAAAAACACACGAATGCAGATTGCTTAAGTCGGAAAATAGCACTTTTGGAAGCAACAGGCCGAGATACTGAGGACTGGAAAAAGGCACAAGATGAGGATACAGAATGTAAAAAATACGCAACTCAAAAACAATTTTGCTTTGAAGATGGTGTATTATGCCGTAAAACGAAACTTGGACCGCGAATTGTTGTTCCCCAACACCTTAGACAAGAAATAATGGCAGAGGCCCACTATCATATCCTTGCAGGACACGGTGGACAGCGGACAACCGAAAGACGAGTAGCAGAGCGATTTTGGTGGCAAACCAGAAAGCAGGATGTTGCGCAGTACGTTCGTAATTGCATTGCGTGCGCACAAAGAGCTGAACTTTCTCGTTCAAAAATACCCTTACAGAGGCTCCCCGAGGCTTCATGTCCATTTCAAATCTGCGGAGTAGATCTCTGCGGGCCATTTCATAAAACACCTGCTGGTAATAAGTATGTTCTTACAATTATCGATCACTTTTCACGCTATCTAGCTATGGTGAGTCTCCCAGATCAGCAAGCAAATACAGTTGCCCAAGCTTTAGTTAACAACTGGATACTTAAATTTGGAGTACCTGAAGCTATTATCACAGATCAGGGATCTAATTTTATGTCTGAATTAATGAAACAGCTATGCCACTTATTACAAATACGCAAATTACGCACAACTCCGTTACACCCTCAGTGCAACGGGCGCACAGAAAGAGTTCATCGGACAATTGGCAAGATGCTTAGTTATTATATTAACGAACAACACTCTAATTGGGATACGTATTTACCAATAATCGTGTCGGTATACAACGCCAAAACGCATGAAGCAACTGGCATGTCACCTTATGAAGTGGTCTATGGGAAAAAATGCCGTCCCCTTTTGATGTAATCAGGCAGAAAAACGGAAAAGTCGGAGAAACAGTAAGAGATTTCAGTCGAATGATGAAGGATGTATGGAAAAAGGTTCAAAAATCTAATACAAAGGCTTTGGAACGACAGGAAAGATTAGGTAATACCCAAGCTAAATATCCAAATTACAAAATCGGTCAGTGCGTTATGCTTTCAACTCCTTACATAGCTAAAGGAAAAACGAAGAAATTTGTAACAAACTACAGAGGTCCTTATCAAATTATTGAGATCACGTCACCAGTCAACGTTAAATTGCAACTGCCCACCCGAACTACCATTGTCCATGCAAGTCGTTTAAAACCTTTTAAGGGCGCTCCAGATGTAATTCCTTCAACAATAGTGTCTGCTTTTCCGAAGGGTGGAGGAAGTTCCCGTAAAGGAAAAAGAGACATGGCACCATACAATCTTCGTTCAAGGGTGCGAATGTCCTAGTTGAATCTTAGTAGACTGTGGACAGTGTACAAATGTAAATAATTAATAAATTATAATGGTTTATTTTTTAAGAGAAAAAAAAGTTTAACGTAGAAACATGTAGATCTTGTAGTTAACAATGTATTCCTTCTTTTCTTTATTTTTGTTTCTACTAGGTTGGTAGGTTCATAACCATGTTGTTTGCTTTTTTCAGAAAACGCCATGCAAGCATTTCCTGCACAAAACCTGTCCTACCTCAATCACTCCCTTGACAGTTTCCTTCTGAAGTCATAAACTCACAGCAAGGCAAAATGGATACCAATGTTATGATGCAACATGTCTTAAAATTAAAAGGTGAACACAAAACTAAAATTACAATGCTAGGAACGGGTATATCTGGAACCTTTGTGTTGGTGTTTCTGCTTTGTACCGTTTTCTTTTATTTAAGACGAAAAAATAACCCAAATCATAATATGACACTTCATCAAATCCCTGTTAACTGGATACCACATTCTTAACTGGTGTACTTCAGTAGTTACTTTTGAGCATTAGTGTATTAATTTTTTTTATTGTACTTCATTCTTTATTAAACAGTCTCTTGTTAAAATAAACAATACTGTAGAATAGATATTCTTGCATTAGTATAGGGTAGATTAAACAGCTGTTGCTATGTAATTTTCTAAGTGCAAAATCTATTTTTTGTTTATTCATTGTCATCAAGATTTGTTACACTTATTACAACCATTTATGTACGAACTATGTGATTCATGACCCTACAGTGCTTTTGTAAAGTGATAAAGTATTTTCCACATACTTAATGTGAAGCGTGTGTAATCTTCTAAGTCGAGAGTTTTCAGTGTTTGTGGTTTTGCCGTGTGGAGAGTGGAGGAATGTTGAGTGGTAAATTCGAGGGCGAATTTCTCCGAAGAGTGGAGGAATGTTGAGTGGTACTTAAGTAAATAAATTAGTGAAATCAAAGTGAACTAGAAATTAGAATATAAATGGAAAACTTGGTTTAATTTAGAGAGTTACATACTGGCATTCAGCGTGCAGAACAGCAGAACAGAAGAGACAATGACCCTGAAGTCAGCAATTCCACATAAGCGGGCGCTGTCGATTCAGCCGTCAGGGCATCGCCCGACCGGCTCACGTGTTTCTCAGATGTCGCATGAGCAAAGGCCCTCGCCTACATTCCAAGAGCCAATGACCGACGTTAAGAAGAGTCTTCGAGAAGCTTTTCAACGTGACGGAAGAGGCAATGACCGGCTCACGTGTTTCTCAGTCGTCACATGCGATCAGAGGCCCCCGCCTACATTCCAAGAGCCAATGACCGAGGTCAAGAAGATTCTTCGAGAAGCTTTTCAACGTGACAGAAGAGGCAATGGCCGTGAAGTCGTTCACCTCCAGTGAACTGAAGTGAATAAATACGCGAGACGCGGTGGGCCCGACAGATGAAGACGGATGAAGACAGATGAAGACGGGGACGGAGACGAAGACGAGAGACGAAGGAAGAAAAGAAGAGTAGCAGTAGTTTTCAGTCAGTTTCGGTGCTGAAGACCGTCATGCAAGAAGAGACTGCTTCATGCACAGACGCACCAAGTCCGCCGCTGTAATGGAATAGCAAGCAGCAGCCGCGACGCCAGAAGACAGAAGTTAAAAGGTATTTGAAGTCTGGTTTTTACATACCCGGGTGACTCGTGAGGACGGGAAGGAGACGGCCTCACCTCAGCAGTCACCTGTGAGCTGGGATAAAGACCTGACAGCCGAAGACTGGCAAGCGGGAGTCCGTGGTTCGAGTTCGGGACACTGGCCTTGCCCCGCCGCGCCGCTCCGCTGGTCGACGCACAACACACGCGGCCGCTTAGAGAAGAGAAACACTGGGACGCCACTTTCAAGGTATCACCATCCGATGCACGACGTCGCTCGCAATAATTAAACGGGCCACCTCGCGCTGCGCGTCTCCAGTCAGCTGGGCGAGACGGCGACACGAGATACACACCGCTACGCGTAATCAGACGCCGCCGCCGCCGCCGCTGTCGCTGCAGAAGGCTACGCTAACGACACGGCTGCCGCTCTCCGAACCAGAACGTCCCAGTAAGATACAGTTGTACGAAACTATCAATAAAAGTTATCTTATGTAAAAATGATGTTTCATTCGACCTCATACCCGAGCCAAGGAAGAACCCACCCTGCCCACATGTTGTTAAGAGAGAAAAGTTAATTTATTTAATATTTTCACCCTGACAGAATGCTTTAGAATGCTCATCCTGACAATTGACAGTATCCAAAGAGGAAACCCAGTTGCACTGAGTGACAGAAGTGTCACATTTAGTAACACAACTGATACATTTGATGTCAGAAGCCGTTATAGTTGTTACATTTGGTGTCAGAGAAAAAACCCTTGGCTCAATATGAGGTGTGAATGACAGTCACTAAAGGTCCACAGTTAGTATTTTTTAATGTGTGAAGGGATAGAGGTTTGCATAGCAGTCGTAATATTTTCTTTATTTAGAAGTGTATTTTCTCTCATGATTTTAAGAGTTTGTCGGAAATATTTAAACATCTTTTAAATTCAGTATAGTAAGATTGTGTAACTAACAGTTTGTAAAATGATGACACGAAATCGTACAAAGTCAGAGTCAGCACCACAAGCGGTTTCTACTGAGGAAGCTATTCAGATCTTAGTTAATCAGATAGAACAGCTTAAAAATGATAATAATGCATTATTTAAGCAGTTGTGTGAGGTTAGGCAAACCAATTCAATCCCTCCCACCCTAGATTCCTCAGCAGCAGCCTTAGTAACTCCTTTTTCAGGTAAACCTGGCGAGGACATAACAGCCTTTTTTGATGATTTAGTGGCAGCTGCAAAGTTAGGATCATGGTCAGATGAACAGCTCTTACAAATGACAAAGTTAAGATTGACAGGAGAGGCTAAAGCACACGTCTTTTACCATGAAGAAATTCGGAATGCTCCAACATTTGAGGAATTGAAGAAAGGATTGCTTAAACGTTTTCAAAAACAGAACAGCTGTAGATTTTATAGGGAAAAATTAAACACTATCACTCAGAGGCAAAACGAGTCGTTAGAAAGCTTTGTAGATAGGATTCGAAAAGTTAATATTAACACCTATCAGTTGACAACTAGTGATGAAGCAAATAAAGTTATTTTACAAGAGGCAGAAAATAGAGCTCTGGATACATTTTTACGTGGGTTACCTCCTGAAACGTCCCGTCGTGTCAGGGCAGAGTTTCCTAAAAATTTAGCAGAAGCTGTATCTGTGGCGACAGCTTTTGAAGAAATTGACATTGCCACCAGATACAAGGAGAAGCGAAATATATTTTCAGCAGGAGTACGATGTTTTAGGTGCGATCGACACGGACATATAGCAAAAAACTGCAGACAACCTCAATGCACTAATTGTCAAAGAATAGGTCACACATTCAAGGAATGCAGGTCTAAGAAAGTTTTTGGAAATAGAAATCAGTTAAACTCAAACGGGAATGTCGGAGCCGCCGCCAGGCGTTCCCAATAAAATTTCATGCCATTAAGGCGAATGTGAAGGCGGAATGCTGGTTATCTGCTACCATACAGGATAAAGAGGCTAGGATACTGGTGGATACAGGCGCAAACGTATCAATAGTAAGTAATGAATGTATTGGAGAAAAGAAATATGACCCTCCAAGGCATAGATTGAATGGAGTAGGAGGAGGTACAGTTAAGTCATTAGGATGTACATCATTGATTTTCTATATTCACGGTGTACAATTTCAAGAAGATGTTGAAGTGGTAACAAAGGTAACTGACGGGTACGACGCGATCCTAGGGTTGGATTTCCTGAATAAACATCACGCTAAAATCGACCTCAGACAGCAAACTGTAGAACTTAGCGGAATAGTGTTTCAGCTAGGTGACACCGCTGCAAAGGGCCCTCTGCCGCAAGATTTCCCTAACCGGAAGGCGAAATCAACTATACTGCGTGCAACGTCCTTGAAGGTTGATTCGCGGGATCAGATACCATCTGGCTCAGGAAAACTTCTCTGGATGACCGTTGACCACGAAGTACCTACAGATACAGTGTGTCTAATAGAGCCTTTAGAGGAAAATGAGGAATTAGATTTATCACATTGTTTTGTACGTAGGAGTGTTGTGCGGGTTCAAGACGTTGAGGGAGAAAGAAAAGTACCGGTACATATCGACAATTTCGGAGTGGAAGACAAAGAGTTGCATAAGGGAATATTAGTAGCTACAGTCAGTACTTTTGAAGAAGAAGATTTCATTTGGTCAGATATTAATGATGGTCAGAAACCAGACGCCTATAAAACCGCATTACGCCAGAAGATTGAGCATTTGAAAGGAAAGGATAGAGACACGATAGAAGCAGTTTTAGTTGAGTTCCAAGATTTATTTAATGCAGAAGGTCCATTGCCAGCAATAGACATCACACAGCATAGGATCCCAACAGGAAATAGCCCCCCAGTTTATAGGAAGCCTTATAGAGTTGCGCATCACTTACAGCCAGTACTGGATGAATTTTTGGAACAGCATCTAAAAGATGGAATTATAGAATATTCTGACTCGCCTTATAAT
>NW_026048476.1:0-76718 GCF_023864345.2 Schistocerca serialis cubense
CACTTCGGCTACAGTGGGGTCACGGGTGTCGGGGGTTGCCTTGGCAAGCTATTAGTTAATTTATCGGAGGTCAAAATGTTATCATATATGATAAGATATTAAATAGTATATAAGAAGGTTGTAAATAAGTTTAATTCTAGTGATGCCTCGGTATAAGCAGTGGACTACTAAGGGAGGTCAAACAAATAAGATTTCGTGGTCTGCTATTCGCGTTATTAATCGACGAGTTGCTGAAAAAAAGAAGAATGCTATTAAAGAATCTTTGAATTCAGATCGTCGTAATATTACTGAAGAATTAACTGATCCTGAATTAGCAGCAGTTGGTGAAGTTTTGGAAAGTATTGCTGCTTTAAATCAAGAAGTGGATGCTTTAGAGCAATCACGTAAGCGTACTGCAGCTGAAGATCAGCCTGGACCTTCTGGATATAATTTACGATCTAAACGATCTAATACTCAACGTACGCAAGATATGGATGTTGAAGTAATTCATGGAGCTGCTGAAGATGGAGCTGGTATGCAGACTGGTGCTCTTCGTTCTGGTGCTAATAGTGGTGGTGCTGGTGGTGGTGGTGGCAAAGGTGAATCAGGAAATTTCTTTTTGTGGAAGAGTGTTAATCAAATAAAAAGTGGAGACATTCATTTTTACTAATAGTCATTTGTTTTTTACTTGGGATATGGTTATAAGTGGTTTGATGTTTCTGCTCCTAATACTACTTCAGCAGGAGCTCGTAGATTAGTTACATCAGGAGCTCAATGGATGTCTAATCATTTGGCTCAATTTATTTCTCCAGGTCAATTTCAATCATTACCTCCTTTTGCTTATGTTAAGCATATTGAAATTGTATTAACTGTTGTTGGATTAGAAGCTTCATTTAGTACATTAAGTACTATTTCTGGGTCAGCTAGTATTACTCATGTTCCTTTTATTATATATAATAAAGGAGGAAATTTAGCTTTACCACATGAGACTGTAACTGTAAATTCTACAACTGATAAGCCTATGGAAATTAGTGGCGTAGATAAACGTAGTACAGGTTTGGGTAGTATTATGTGGGGAGAGACTGATAATACTTCATATAGTTCATCTTTGTCTGTTCCTCGTAATTGGCCAAATTATGATTCTTGGATAATTCCTAATAGTACTGCTGTGGCTACGTCGAAGAATATTTATGGTTCTGTTGCTTATGGACATCCAATGTTGAAATAAAAACTTTTGATTAACGTTCATAATATGACAATGACACACACAGACTAAATGGCTGCGTAGTGCAGCTCAGCAGTAATATGGGCAGGCAAGCAAGTTTCCCGCAGCCTGCCCGGGTTGGGTTCTGCTTGGCTTGGCTGGGAGTGAAGCAGCCTGCCCGTTCTGCTGACAACGCGCAGTGGCCTGCCCGCCTGGCCACTGGGCAAGCATGGGCGGGTTAAAAGCGGAACATGTACACCACTATGTGGCACGTAGGGCTCTACTGCCACTGAAGAGAGTGGTCTTTGGCATTGGGTGCAATTCTGCATTACTCGTTATATAAAACTGGAAAGCATATTCTGATACTAGGTTCCACTGAAAATGTTTGTCATCACGAATCCATCAACATCAATGGTGTGAATTTCAAAATTAACTGGCATGACACTGAGTTTTCAAAGGAGTGAAATGATTACTTTATGGGGTTTATCAACACATAATAAATTTACCATGCACAACGACACCTGCTCTTCAGCAAAGAGTTTAAGAGACCTCAAATATGCATTGATGATACACCAACCCACACAGCATTACTCAGTCACAAAGAATGAAGTATTACACTATAAGTAACCAAGCCATGTTTAACAAATTACAGGTGAGACATTACATCCAATAAAGCGATGTGCTGTCGACTGTAGATAAGTTGATCAGTTTATAATGAAAACTGTGTCAACTTCAGTCATCATCATAATTCTGCTAATTAAATGACTGCTAATTTCTGCAGCAATTTATTTTCTTCTGCAGAGTGGAAAACCTTGCTGAAGGAAGCATCTTTCTGTGGAACACAGTGTTTACATCTACTGTACAAGGAGAAAAGTGTAAAAAAAATACAGCACTCTACACCGAAGTACCAATTATGAGGATGCTCCAAGAAATAGCAAGATACTGGCCATCCCCACTATGGAGACTGATTTCAAGCTACTTAATAATACCGTATCATTTTATTCAGTATCATGTATCGGTGTTCTAATAGTGCAAGTCAAAGGAAGCTGCTACTGAACAATCTGTGACTGCTTAAAATGAACTATGTGATAGTGATACAAAGTCCTGTCACCTGTGAGGTCAGAGATGTTATTCAAATTTCAAGGATGGAAGTTGAAACAGACACAAACTTACCATCTGCTTAAAGAAGTATATGGTGAAACAGTAATGTTTTGTAGAAATGAGAGAAAATGGTGTGAAATGCACAACAAGTGAACAAATATGGATCATAAAACTCAATCTAGAAGTCCATTGCTCATCACAGATGATCTGAAGAATCATCAAGAAGTTCATATACTTCCGGGGATATAGTTTTGGAATTTGTGAAATGAATGAAACGAGGAATTACGGTACAGTCTCCTTCAGTGAAACATCTATGTAAGAAGCAATTCAGTATTTCAGCTTTTGTCCTCTGCTTCAGAGTCTAAGTATGACCTTTAAGTGTAAATGATATTTCTGTTAAGCGTTCACTCAGTGAATGAGTCTATATAACTAAATACACACCTCATGATGGTGTATATGTATGTTAACAGAAGGCAGTTCCGATTTTTAATGTAGTCTACAAATAATAATTACACTTTTATCTTTTCACATTTTGTGTGCAATTCTACAAAGAAACACTTGGGAAATCATTCTCTACGGCTGATAGAATCCTTTCAGATTGTGATAAATTTTTCTTTAGCTGATGGCTAAGTATAATTACCTAAAAAGATACCAAATTTGCAAGTGACATTGACAGTTTAATTCAGGTAAACTGTCTTTTAACCTCTCAGCCTTCTACTGATAATGCTCAGATTCTCCCTCTTAAGCTCTGAGGTACACATCATGAATTGTAAAACAAACACATTTATGTAAATAAATTCATAATGTGCACTTGAGTATTTACTTGAGTAATAATAAAGTAAATACTAATTAAGCCATGTGTCATGAACATCTTTAAATGTTTGACAACTGCAAACAATCAGCTAGTAAAAATATCAAACTGACTTACTTCACTGAAATGTCCTCATCTGATTCATCCCCATTGTGAATTATTTTTGTCAGTTCTTTTACTCTCGTAGTGAGATATTCTCCGACAGCTTCCAACATCCCCCTTGCAATGCGACTGAAAATTAAATTGCAATATTTGCTTTAAAGTATGTATAACTGCAGAGTAAACAGGAGAATAAGTATCAATTAATAAATATCTGAAACTGAGTGTCACACCATACTAACATTGCACATAAATCTTATTTACAAACTGAAGATAAATATGACCAAACAGATCATATCAAATCAATATAAAATGTGCATACAACATATAAATAAAAAATTTATTTTATTTCTTTTCTGTAAATCCATTTCCTGAAGTAACTGAAATCAAAAACATATGGCAGCACATTAGTAAAGTTCACAACTAAATTTTGGCACAATACTCCAATAAAACAGTATAAGACACAACAATGTACATGGAGGCAAAATGAAAATATTGTGTGACATTGTTGGTTGTGGAGTTCTACTGCTCTAACCAGCATCTTTTCACTGTCGTGTGTGTGTGTGGTGTGTGTGTGTGTGTGTGTGTGTGTGTGTGTGTGTGTGCCTGAAGTGTAACTTTTTTATGGTTAAATGTCAGAAGTACATGACAATTTTAGCATCACTTTTGTGTTGTTGATCAGGAAGAGCAAGGAAAACTCATGCTGCCTAGTAAGTTGGTGTTCTTGAGTAGCAATGGGAAAAAAGGAAGGGGGCTTTGTCACCTGTAAGGTCTCCATCTGACTAATGCATCACACTCAACAGTGACACATGCTGACACTTCAAGAGACACCACAAAGAATTTGTGATTCAAAACTGGACCTTGGTGCACTGGTGGCAATCATGGTACAGCATTCTCTCTCTTTCTCTTACTGACAAATATGTCTGATGAAATCATCTTAATCACCAGGATTCAAAAAGGCTCCTGGTAAAATTGGCTCCAGGTCAACTGCCACAGTATTAGTTAAAGAGTTAGCTACCTTGGCAACACGAACACGAACACGTACATTTTGGTCATCAACCATAAAACACTCTGATGTCCCTCATTTAATCATCCCCAGTATCACTGAATTTTATGGAAGTATTTTTTCAATGTCTTTGGTTTGCATCGTAAGGTACAATCGTACCAGTACAATTTTCTCCTTTTCCTACTCCAGTCATGGTTGATATGCGGGGATGAACCACTACTGGTACCACACTGTAGGGGCCCAAATCTCTCTAATTTTAGTGTTGTGGTCACTACATGAGACGACATGGTATCTTTCTCGACTTTTTCTGGAATGTGGATTCTCAGAATTTTGTGAGTAAGGCTGTTTTGCAAAATGTCTTCCTTTAATGTCTTCAATTGCTATTTGTTTGGCATTGCTGTGATACTTTCACATTAAATAAAAAAGTATGTAGATACATCAAACAGCTTTTCTTTGAACCTTTTCTATTGCTTTCATTAAGAGCCTAGACTGATGAACTTTACTCAGGAATTGATTGAATGAGAGTTTCGTAAGCAACCTCATTCATGCATGTATTGTGTTCCCTTAGTACTTCCTTAGAAGTATTATAATAGATCTAAGCCTAGCACCTAACTTCCCTACAGCATGGTCAAAGTCACTGCAGATGGATACTATCAGATACTTGAAAGTTCTCACTGGTTCCAGTGACTGTGTATCACTCAGTCAAACAATATCAGATCTTTTCACTCATTTTAAGTGGATTGCATTACATTTATTCAGCGATTTGAGTTAGTTTGATATCTCTGTCCTACGTGCTGATTAAATTGAAGTCTCGTTACATTTTGTACCAATTTCTAGCTATGTCCCCTCTCAGTATATTACTGTATGATCACCAAATCAACTGACAGAGCTACAAATGTTATCCATTACATCATTTATAAATCGTGAACAGCAATGGCTGCATCACACTACCTTCAAGTACACTTGACATTCTGAGCCTCAGACTATGTTTCCCCATTTACAACAACATAATACCTAATGAAACTTCCTGCTGAATTAGTATTCGAACTGGGGACACCTTTTCTTTTAACAGGAACATGTGACTAAGCTATTCAAATACTGTTCACCACCTGCCCTCACAGCACCTTCTTTCCACATTTTCCTGTATATCACTTGAGATTAGCACTCCTGGAAGAAACGATAGTCTGAAGAATTGGTTCAGGCAACAGCCCATGAGACTGTTTAAAGAATAAATTTTCATTATGCTGCAGGATGTGCACTGATTTGAAACTTTCTTACAGATTAAACCAGTGTGCTGGACCAAGAGTCAAACTTGGATGGGTTGGGAGCTGTACTTGAATGGCTCAGGCAGTAGATCACTTGCCCACGTGATGCAGAGATCACTGCATCGAGTCCCCATCTGGCTCAAAGTTTTAATCTACCAGGAAGTTTCAAATTGCTTCAATCCTTAACAGGTGCGCTCATCAGTGAAAATCAGTTTCTGACATTCAATTTTCATCTTCTGGAAGTTACATTGCTTGTAAATGTACAATGGATGAATTGAGAGGATATCTTTAACTAGGGCAGTGTGGATAAATTTGGATTTGGGTCTGGAAAGTAAGCCTTTTGACAAAAAGGACATATTTGGAACAGAGGGCACTTGGGGGAGATATGTACAATAGCATGTGAGTCAAGATTGTGATCTATGGGTATGAGTATTGTTCTGAGTGGGCATTCCTGATCTGCTGAAACATGACTATGTCTAATGTAGCACAACGCACAATGGAAGTGTCCCCAGGTAATATGCTTCAAAATAAGTAAATCTATTTCACATGGCAAAGAAAGAGATTTTGTGTCGCGCTGTTGTAAGTACTGGGGCTAAAACTGTCATCCATCTACACTATGTTCAAAATTTTGACCTTTGCAATTAATTTTGACTTCACAAATACGAAGAAATGGCTCAAGAGGAGGACATTCACACTAACAAGATCACAATTTAAGTAAGTACGTCTTCTGCAGACTTCAAGAAATTTTCATTGTTTCTAACTTAAATACACCATAAAAAGCCAAATAAAGTATACTGAGGTAAAAGGAAACTATTTTATGAAACAAAGGGGCTTCTGACAACAATTTTTTGATCCTGTAGTCATTTATTTTTCAGTCTTATTTCATAAAGGATTTTCAGTTTTGTTGTGGTCTCAGTCTAAAGACTATTTGTTGCAGCTCCCCAGCTACTCTACCCTGCACATGCCTCTTCACCTTCAAATAAGTACATGAATCTACATCCATTACTAAATTCATCTCTTGGTCTCCCTCTACAATTTTTACCCTCTGAACATCCCTCCAATACTAAATTTATGATACCTTGATGTCTCAGAATGTGTCCTATCAACCGATCCCTTCTTCTAGCGAAGTTAGGTCATAACTTTCCTTTTTCCTCAATATTATTCAGTACCTTCTCATTACTGATCTACCCATCTCATCTTCAGCATTTTTCTGTTACACTACGTTTCAAAAGCTTATTTTATCTTCTTCTCTAAACTGCTTATTGACCACATTTTACTACCACACACTTCCAGACAATTACCTCCAGCAAAAAGCTTTCTAACAATTAAATCTATATTAAATGTTAATAAATTTTTCTTCTTCCAAAATCCTTGTCTTGCCATTGCCACTCTACATTTTTATATCCTCTCTACTACTACCATCATCAATTATTTTGCTGTCCAAGTACCGAAACTTGTCTACTACATCCAGTGTCTCTTTTCTTAATCTAATTTCCACAGCATTGCCTAATTTACTTCTACCACATTCCGTTATCTTGTTTTGCTTTTGTTGATGTGAATATTATGTCCTCCTTTCAAGAGACTGTGCATTCCATTCAAATGCTCTTCCAAGACCTTTGCTGTAACTGACAAACCTCGAAGTTTTTATTTCTTATCCTTGAACTTTGAATTCCTCCTCCAAAATTTTTTTTGGTTACCTTAATTTTGCAGTTATGCACTTACATACAATTGTAGTGTTAACTGTGTTTCAGTGGACTATTATTTAATATATTTAATTTTTCTTTCATAATGATTTGGTTTTGGTTGTTTTTATTTTATTTCATATGAGATGAGTGAGCATTTCATCCGATTAGCGTCCATCTTCTATGTATCACAGACTGACAGACTGGCCACTGTTGCGCTTGCTGCATGGGTCCAGGATGTTGGGGTACAAGCTCCACAACACTGCATAGGTGCAGTTCTTTGTTTCTTCTTTCTTTTAATAATCATGATTGTTATTGAGTTTATTGGGAGAGGTTTGCTTGGAAGTGTTTTGTTGACCACTGTATAACTCAGATGAAGAAATTCATATTATATTACCAAAAAACTGGACTGTATTTTTATGAAATAAAAAAAGACATATGATTAAATTTTTTCACTTACAATCAGCTCCCTGTTCTAAAAAACAGGTCACTGAATCTGCTACTGAGAAAAAGACAGGGAAAGGGGGGGGGGGGGGGGGGGAGAGGAGAGGGAGAGGGAGCAACTATATCCTGCAACTGAACAGAAGACTAAGGAAATGGGAGGTTGACCAAAAAGAAATGAGCACTCAAGAAAAGTAATGTTTTGGAATTAATAGTGTTCCATCATAATAGTCTAAATAGCCTACACTAGAACAACTGGAACTGATGTATTTTGGAGACTGATGTTTATGGCAGCAATGGGCGCCACCAAGTGCCTCATCCATTCCCATATTGTATTTACATTTTGCAGTCATGAACCGCCACTGCAGCTGCCAAGTGATACTAGCACTGACGCTGCTCTTGCCCAGTTCAGCCACTGCCTACTGTCACTGCAGAAGCAGACAATGACAACAACAACAACACCAACACCAACACCAACACCAACACCAACACCAACACCAACAAGCCATAAGGTGATTATAATGGTAAAAGAAGCCGAAATAAACCACTCATGAGCCAGTGTTTGAAATTTTATCAGTGAAAGAATATTAAGAACAGACAAAATTACCTATTTCTTGTTAAAAATTAACAGTTCAAATAATAGTAAACATGGAAGAGTTTTTGAACATATTTTCAGTTCAAGTATAGTGATTTCCCCGAGACAGAGAAACTTAAGCTCACACATCAGCAAGGGTTCAGAAAGCAACGCTCCTGCGAAACTCAACTTACCCTTTTCTCACATGATACATTGCGAACCATGGATGAAGGGCAACATGTATTCCACACTCCTAGATTTCCTTGAAAGTGTACGGCGTTTGTATAAAAAGTAATGAGACTGATTTTTTGCTGACGTGACTGTACTTCGAAGCGTGCACAGCCCGGAGGGATTGGTGGTGAGGGATGTCTGGCCGAAAATGCGCAGCGTGCCAGTCGCCAGCGGGCTCTTGTCTCACCAGCATCGTGCATTGAGTGGGCATGTCGCAAAGTCGTTGGTCTTGGCACAACATGCAGCAAACGATCAAGCAATTTTACGCCATCAAGTTTTGTGTTAAACTAGGAAAATTGGGTATTGAAACATTGGACACGTGTCGGCAAGCCTAAGGTGGTGATTGCCTGTCAAAAGACCAGGTTTTCAGGTGGGTGAGGAGCTTTGAAGAGGGCCGGGACAGCGTTGAGGATGAGGACTGTTCCAGACGCCCGTCAACCAGCAAAACTGATGAAAACATCGACCGTGTGCACTTTTAATTGAACACTTACTGTCGGATGAATGTCAGGATGAGAGCAGAAGACCTCAGACTTGATGAAATGACAGTGCACATCATCATAGTGAAAGAATTGTTGATGAGGAAGATCTGTGCCAAGATGGTTCCCAAGATTTTGTAAGACGTTCAGAAGCAAGCACATGTGCACACCTGCCAAGACCATCTCCAGAGTCTTGAAGCTGATCCGGAATTTTTAGGTGTTCTCACCAGATATGAAACCTGTGTGTTTCAGTACAACCTGGAGACAAAGCGCATGAGTGTCGAATGGCATATTTCAGCATCCTCGCGTCCAAAAAAGGCTCGCATGTGCAAATTGAAAGCGAAAGCCATGCTGATTGCATTTTTTGACGTCAAGGGCAAGGTTCATCATGAATTTGTGGCCCAAGGCCAAACTGTCAACAGTGCTTTTTATTGCAAAGTGCCCAAGAGACTGAAAGACAGGATCCAACGCATGAGGCCAGCCATTGTCAATGAATGGAAGCTCCATCATGACAACGTCCTGAGTCACACCTGCTCCATGGTGGCCAGCTACCTGGCCAAGAAAGGGATTCCAACGAATCCCCAGCCCCCCTACAGTCCTGATGTGGCCACACCAGATTTTATTTTGTTCGCCAAACTAGAAACTTTCCCAAAGGGACACCGTCATGGGACCCTGGAGGAGCTCCAAGCTGCTACAATGAGGGCTTTGAAGGCCATCCCAGACTCAGTGCTCACGGCAGCGTTTGAAGAATGGAAGTCTCGCATGCAGCAGGTTGTTGACTCTCAAGGGCCATATACTGAACAGTACTAAGTGGCTGTGGCGATATCTACAATACATTTTGATACACAAACTCAGTCTCATTACTTTATATAAACTCTGTGCAACACGGTGTCCCACTGCAGATTGTTAAAGAAGGTACGATCATACGGAATAGATTCCCATCTATATGAGAGGCTTGACGAGTTCTTAAGTAACAGAACCCGGTGTGTTGTCCTCTACAGCAAGCGTTCATCAGAGACAAAGGTATCGTCAGGAGTCCCCCAGGAAAGTGTAATAGAACCACTCTTGTTCTCTAAATAAAAAAAATGATCTGATGGCAGGGTGATCAGCAATTTGAGGCTGTTTGCTGATGATCCTGTGGTGTATGGGAGGTGTCAAAGATGAGTGACTGTAGAAGGATACAAGATGACTTCGACAAAGTTTCTAGATGATGTGATGAATGGCAGCTTGCTTTCAACCTACATCTACACCTACATGGATACTCTGCAAATCGCATTTAAGTACCTGGCAGAGGGTTTATCGAACCACCTTCACAATTGTCTATTATTCCTATCTCGTATAGCATGTGGGTAGAATGAACACCTATGCTTTCCACATGAATTCTTATTTCCCTTATTTTATCATGGTGATAAGGTCGGCATGGAGGTCGGCATCAACAAAATATTTTTGCATTCAGAGGAGAAAGTTAGTGATCCGAATTTTGTGAGAAGATTCCTCCGCAGCAAAAATAGCCTTTGTTTTAATGATGTCCATCCCAAATCCTGTATCATGTCAGTGACACTATCTCCCTATTTCACAATAACACAAAACGTGCTGCCCTTCTTTGAACATTTTTTATGTACAATGTCAATCCTAGCTGGTAAGGATCCCACACCACACAGCAGCATTCTAAAAGAGGATGGACAAGTGTGGTGTAGGCATTCTCCTTAGTAGATCTGTTACATTTTCTAAGTGTCCTGCCAATAAAACGCAGTCTGGTTAGCCTTCCCCACAACATAAGGAACAGCATAGGGCCTATAACACTACCTCGGGGAATGCCAGAAATCACTTCTGTTCCACTCTATGACTTTCCGTCAATTACTACGAACTGTAATCTCTCTGACAAGAAATCATGAATCCAGTCACATAACTGAGACACTATTCCATAAGCACGCAATTTCACTAGAATCTGCTTGTGTGGTACAGTGTCAAAAGTGTTCCGAAAATCCAGAAATACAGAATCAATTTGAAATCCCTTGTCAATAGCACTCCACACTTCATGCGAATAAAGAGCTAGTTGTGTTTCACGAGAACGATGTTTCCGAAATCCGTGTTGACCGTGTGTCAGTAGATCGTTTTCTTCAAGTAATTCATAATGTTTGAACACAATATATGTTCCAAAATCCTGCTGCATATCACCATTAATGATCTGGGCTTGTAATTTAGTGGATTACTCCAACTACCTTTCTTGAATATTGATGTGACCTATGCAACTTTCCAGTCTTCGGGTACAGATCTTTCGTCAAGTCAACGGTTGTATACGATTGTTAAGTATGGAGTTACTGCATCAGCGTACTCTGAAAGGAACCTAATTGGTATATGGTCTGGACCAGAAGACTTTCTTTTATTAATTGCTTTAAGTTGCTTCCCTACTCCACGGATACCTAGTTCCTTGTCACTCATGTTGGCAGCTGTTCTTGATTTGAATTCTGGAATAATTACTTCGTCTTCTTTTGTGAAGGCATTTGGGAAGGTTGTGTTTAGTAACTCTGCTTTGGCAGCACTGTCTTTGATAGTATCTCCATTGCTATCGTGCAGGGAAGGCATTGATTGTGTGTTGCTGCTAGCATACTTCATATACGACCAGAATCTCTTTGGATTTTCTGCCAGGTCTCGAGACAAAGTTTTGTTGTGGAAATTATTATAAGTATATCACATTGATGACCGTGCTAGATTTCGAGCTTCTGTAAATGATCGCCAGTCTTGGAGATTTTGCATCTGTCTAAATTTGTCATGCTTTTTTCGTTTTTTCTGCAACAGTGTTCTGACATGTTTTGTGTACCAAGGATGATCAGCAGAAAAATGTAAATTAATGCAGGTGAGCAAGAAAACAATCCTGTATTTTTCGAATACAGCATTAGCAGAGTGTTGCTCAACGCAGTCCCATCGATTAAATATCTAGGTGTAATTATGCAAAGCTTTACAAAATGAAATTAGCATGTCAGAACTGTAACACGGAAGGCAAATGGTTGACTTCAGTTCACTGGGAGAATTTTAGAAAAAAGGATTCATTTGTAAGGGGTATGGTACATAAAACATTACTGTGACCTGTTCTTGAGTACTACTCAAAAGACATAAAGAAAGACATTGACACGATTCACAGGCTGGCTGCCAGATTTGTTACTGGTAGGTTCAATGAACAGGTTAGTATTATGGAGGTGCTTCATGAATTCAAACGCGAATCCCTAAAGGACGTTACTTTCCCAGAACAATGCTGAGAAAATTTATAGAAACTTTATTTGAAGCTGAGTGTAGAACGATTCTAGTGCTGCCGACTTACAAACTGCACGAGAACCATGAAGATAAAAAAAAACTGTGGCTTGTATGGGTACATACAGACAGTCATTTTTCCCTCGCTTTATTTGTGAATGTCACAGGAAAGGAAATGACTATAAGTGGTATGCAACACTCTCCACCATGCACCATGCAGTGGCTTGTGGGGTATATATGTAGATGGCCAGTAATGACTTAGATGATATTAAAAAATTGATAGTAGGTTTTGATGAGGAATTACACATACAGATATCAAATCAAACCAAGAATTAAAACCCAGAATGGACAATTTAAATAAAGAACTAAACCATCAAAAAGAAAGTTAGATAATTTCATCAGCTGCCTTTGTAGCTTCTACCAACATAATACAGAACACACAGAACTGCTGAATTAAATCTTAATATGACAAATGACTGTAAGATTATATTGCCAGGTTGAAAATACAAAAAAATCAATTAAAATGAGATATTAAAATGATTAATGATCCATTAAATAATTTAAAATTAACATTAGAAGAAGAACTGATTAAAAATTACAGATGTTTTAATGAGGAGTTTAACAATGAAGTATCATGAAATGAAGTCATGGAAATTGTTCATTAAGTGTCACCTGATGTAAATGCCCAAAGAAAATTACAGGGAGATAGTTACCTGGATATAGCAACTGAGTTAAGGGAAAACTGACAGGAATTCAAAAGTCTAAAGAAACAGGCAAACTGTAATAGTCACTTGGTTACTGAACTAAAAGAAACATTCCCAACAAAATACCGCTGCGGCAATGAGGCACTCATTGGGCAGTACACCTCATGCACACACGACTGACAACTCCAGCATTTCTGGCCAGAGAAAACCGGGGAATAGTAAGCAAAAGTAGTTGCTATGTACAGTAAAGAAACAAAAAACCGACAAGCTATACAAGGAGTTACAATATAAAAGGAGAAGAGAAACTGGGGAGAGATTTAATGAAGGGGAGGGATGTACAAACAGAATTGTTGAAGTTATGGACAGGAAAACTCTTTGAGCTTCAACAATGGGCTTGGTCCACGGTACTGCATAATGCACAGCAAATCAAGAGGTATATTGGAGAAATGCAAACA
Source organism: Schistocerca serialis cubense (assembly GCF_023864345.2). NCBI lineage: Eukaryota > Metazoa > Arthropoda > Insecta > Orthoptera > Acrididae > Schistocerca > Schistocerca serialis. The sequence goes on from NW_026048476.1 coordinate 13,278, forward strand.
ACACCAAGTGTCACTGAACAGCCACAAGTTGTAGATCCTAACGATTATAGCTACAGCTATATTTTTGTAAGCTGTTGACAGTGAGTTCTTGTAGTAAAACTAGTGCAAGATATAATAACTTCAGGTCTCTCCATTATTTGTCACCAGAGACCATTACCTGCTAACTGTTCCAAGTTTTTTCCATTGTGATAAGAGAGAAGGGTAAATGCTTTGTAGGACAAACAGTAATGAAACCATGGCAGCAGCTAATCTCTCACAGTCAGCAACTGATAATACTTAACTCTCATAAAATTCCATAGTATGAAAAATTTGTACCCATGTGGTAAGCCCTGTCTTATCTGAAATAAGTAACCCATCACTAACTCAAGGCATTTTTCCACAGAGACTGAAATATGCCGTTGTTAAACCCCAATTAAAGAAAGATGATAAAAGTAAATAGCTACCGACCTGTTTCACTACTGGCATCACCGTCCAAAATTTTTGAGCAGATTATGTATTCCAGAATAGTGTCTCACCTTAACAACAACAGTATCCTTAGCAAATCAGTTTGGGTTTCAGAAAGGTTGCTCTACTGAGAATGCCATTTACATGTTCACTCACCTGATTTTACAAGCGCTAAATAATAAAATACTGCCAGCTGGTATTTTCTGTAACCCCTCTCAGACATTTGACTGTGTAAATCATAGTATTCTCCTAGGTAAATTGACATTTTATGGGATTGGTGGTACAACCAACCAACGGATAATGTCATATCGAACCAAAAAAAAAATGCAGAAAGTTGCACTCAGTAATTCAAGCAATGTAGTCCAGGGACATAATTCTGACTGGGGAGAAATCACGTGAGCAGATTCCCAAAATTCAATCTTACGTCCACTATTGTTCCTTCTTTATCCAATTTTCTCATATACATAAATGATCTTCTGTCTAGTACACAACATGCAGAATTATTTCTTTTTACAAATGACACTAGTATCATAATCAGTCCAAGCATGCACATACAGAAACAGAAGAAATGGTAAATGATGTTCTTAAAAGTACATTGACTGGTTTTCTGCAAATGGTCTCACCCTCAATTTTAAAAAGATACAACATATTCAGTTCTGCACATCTAGAGGTACTACACTGATAGTAAGTGTAACACATGGTGAGGAAAAAACAAATATGGTGGAAACTTCAAAGTTTTTAGGGGGCCATGCTGATGAGAATTTAATTTGGAAGAAACATATTTTGGAACTCCTGAAAAAACTTCGTTCAGCCACATTTGCACTTAAAATCATTGCAAATCTCATATTAGTAAGTCGACATATTTTGCATATTTTCATTCAATAATGTCATATTCTGGGGTAACTCATCATTAAGAAAGAAAATCTTCAATGCACAAAAACATGCTGTGGGAATAATATGTGGTGCTCACCCATGATCATCTTGTAGACATCTGTTTAATAAGTTGGGCATTCTGACTACTACTTCCCTGTATATTTATTCTCCTCATGAAGTTTGTTGCAAATAATACACTACAGTTCGAAAGGAACAATGAGTACATAATTACAATATCAGAAGGAAAAACGACATTCATTTCTCCGTATTAGGGTTGTCTTTAGCACAAAAGGGAGTACACAATGCTGCAACAAAAATTTCTGATCACTTACCCAGTGACAAAAAATTTCTGACAGATAGAAAAAGTTGTGGGTAGGAATCATTAACTTACATCTGTATATCTCTTTTTCTTTTTGTAAAACATCACAATTTAGGAATGTTCAGAAGGTAGCCACATCTACAAATTAATTTGTGATGTGAATGTAAAAGGACTCATTCCACACCACTACAATCTATGTGCAAAATAATCCATGGAACATGTAATTAACTAATCAACCTGATGGTCCATTAAGTTTTCACAGATAGTAACATTTTGTGTAATTTTTATGCTGGGAACTTTTATAGTGACAGGTTTTGTAATGGCTTGGAATTGTATTTGTTGTTTGTGTATAGGCTAATCCAATTTGCCTCTATTCTAGTAAGCTTTCTATGTAGACTCCACTTGTAAGGATCTGGGACAATCTACGTACTTGACTAAAAACTGTCAATGACAAGTATCATCTTGAAGTAAGGTGACTAACAGTTCTGCAGTACTTTTGTATTCAGGACACTTTTTTTCCATATTATCTGTTCCTGAAAGGGCATAAATATTTTACTGGGCATAGAAGCACCTGGAAATGCTCAGTAAAGAGAACTCCCAAGTTCCTGAATAGATACACAATGCATTTTCCAAAGTAATTAACACAAAATGTATTTAACAACACAAACACTTTCCATTACTGTCCCAGTCCAGTATTTTTCAACCTACAACTGGCATTGTCATCGAAATATAACATACTTTATGTGGTTGGAAAGTGATATCTTAGTCAGTGACAAAATATTTTAGCACATTTTCGAAGAAGATACAATACACTCTGTCAGAATGTTATTAAGTTTCTGGCAGGATGTACTTCTGATTCAAGCTAACATACTAGCTTAAAAACAGCTTTGTAGATGCTGTCTACACAGACATGACACAGTGTTTGTAATACTGGGTGAAAATTCGGCTTAATATAAAATTTTATAATTGAAGAGGAATCGTCTAGAGATTTTTATGTTCCAGATGCTAACAAAATTGCTTCGCTAAAACATTACCTTCTTATGGAAGGCATTTTCGGGTCTGATTTGTAGGAGCAGCAGGGTTTCTTTAGTATTTATAGACCAGGGCATTGTGGTTTTGGGGACTGCATCAAACACGTGGAAGATTGTCATAGCCAATCTGTTCCTGCCCACTCGTTTGAGGTGTCCATAAAGTCTCTCACATCTTTTGCAGATTGAGTCTAATTTTTTTTCTATTTTGCCACAGACTTCCTTGTTGGATATTTTTGGCAGATGCCATTCTTATAATTGGATACCATGATTGCTCTAATCACTCTCCACTCTTTTTTCTCCAGTTCTTCGAGAAGATCTCTATTTGCATTTAGGTACAGGGTTTCAGCTGCATACATAGCTAGAACCTCAAAACATTTCCAAGTAATGTATCTTAGCATTTTGTGAAAGACATTTTATGTTGTAGATTGTGTACAGCATTTGGTAGGCTATTTCAAGTTTATTTATTCATTCTGTAACTGTTTCCACGTCCGGTCCATTTTTCATAAAATTTCATGCAGTAACTTAAAATTTTTCCATTCTGCTGATGTCTTTATATTCCATCTGAAGTTTAGCTGGGATATCTGTGATGTTAGTCATTGCTCCTATTTTTTCAAATGACACCTGCAGGCAATTCATTAAGAATCTTTAACAGGAATTCACTGTCTAAAGAATCACAGGCTTTCTTGAAGTTCACAAAATTTGCTAAGTACTGCTTTGACCTTAATGCAAAATATCTCATGTCTGATGATGCTTTTGAGGTTAAGGATCTATTCAGCTGTTGAACAACCTTCCCTGAAGCTGCTTGGTATTCTGCCATTTGATGGTCGAGTTGGGCTTCTAAATGCTCCAGGATGACAAAAAGCCAGAGAATTTTGTAGATTATAGATAGAAGGGATATTACCCTATAGTAGTAACTGGTGTTTTTCATGTTGCCTTTCTGATGCACTGGATGGATTAGGACTATTTTACAATCTTTGGGTGGGATTTCTTCAAAACAATATTTTTCATTTGCTGTTGTAAGATTTCAACTGGTTCCTCAGGGGCACGCTTCCTCAGGGGCACAGTTCTGAAATACTGAGTCGTCTTCAGGCACTTTGTTGTTTCCGAGACAGACAACATGGTGCTTTATTTCATCTTTGTCAAGTAGTTTCTTCAAGTAATCTGCTATGTTACAATTTTCTTCATTTGAAAGTGTCAATGTACCACCATTTTGCTGAAAGCATAGAGATGGTGGCTTATAGCCCACAATTTCTTCTTAAAGGTTCTATAATACACGTATGTTTCATTTCTCATAAAGTTTTTGTCTATCTTTTCAGGAAGTGTTTTTCCATATTTACATTTCTCAGTTCTGAACACTCTAGCAGGCTGGGGCCATTGGATTTTGTAAGCTTCCTACTCAGATTTGGTTCTTTTTTAACTTCACGTGAATCAAGCAAGCGCTGTCGGCTACTGGGGTTGATCCTCTCCATATCACAGACTGGCCATTGCTGCACCAAAAGATATTTAGAGACGAGCTCCACAACACCGCATAGACACAGTTCCTTGTTTTCATTAATAATTACAGGTAATAATTTTTTACTAATAAAGATTGTTATTTGTGTGTGTGTGTGTGTGTGTGTGTGTGTGTGTGTGTGTGTGTGTGTGTGTGTGTGTGGAAGGGAGGGGGAGGTTTTATTAGAAAATGTAAATTAGCTCCATTGAGTAGTGTGTAGCTCAGATGAAGAAATTAATTTATTATTAGTATATGCAAATAAGCCTATTAGGGCTATGCAAAGTAATTACAGAAGTGGACATCCGCCTTCCTTTGTACCCATATTTCTTTCATTCTTTTCCTGTGGGTTTCCTCTCTCTCTCTCTCTCTCTCTGTCATGTTGTTCCAGTATTCTACTTAGGTTTTTCCTCTTGTTTGACTTGCCATTTGCAAATTTTGGAGAAAAAGATTTCGTAGTTTTGAACAACTTGTGGTGTAATTCAAGTCAATTTCAGATCAGTTTTGATCTCACCAATCCATTTCATAGTGCTCATTTTGGTTTTACTCCCATTGTCAAAGAATTCTAATATTTATTTTGTATGGATTCAGTCATTTAATGTTATTCTGGATATCTATGTAATGTCTGATTTCCCTGAGTGCCTCTGAAACGATATTGTTCTACATGTATTGAACTTAGAATTGTTTACTTTTTATCACTGTTCTCAACAGCTGTTTTCCTGTTCAAGATTAGTGTTTTTGATTCTGGCATAACTAGTGTATTGTACTGTCTTAGTTTTGTGTGCTTGCAGATACACTTCTTGTTGCAAGTATTTTGTGCAAAACGGCTTGCAGCTGCCACTTTTGGCACTTAATGTAGTTTGCTTTTTTATTCCATTTTCCTGATATATTTAAGTTGTGAAATATGTTTAATTTTGCCATATTTCATTTCCATTAATTTCCTCTTTTTTTTCCAGGTCACATATTCTATCCTTTCAAAAGTTATTTGGAGACCAACTTTTACTGCAGTTCCTTTCAGGAGTTCAATCTGATTTTGGGCTGAATATCACATGTTCAGATTAGGCAGTCTATAGACAACTTGCCTCACCCTGAAGTGACTTGACTCCTGGTTAATTCTGAGGATTGATTTCTGTTATACATCTTTCTTGCATCACTTTCTCAAGGATACAGTTGAAGTATGTATTGTATTAGCAAAAAGTGGAGTTATTTTTACATAACAGTGGTGAAAAGGAGACCATAAGATTTTTTATGTATCATCAGTATTCTGACTGATTCGATGAGGCCTGCCAGAAACAATTTACCAAGTGGTTCATGCATGCACAGGTGTGTAATAGTGCTGTCTACAGGGAAGCTTATAGTAGCTGTGCTGCACATCAGTAAGCAGAGCAGTACCTGGCAGTGCATTTGCCCTATGGTGCAGTATTGGAAGAGCCTACTCTGTGGTTTCTGCTATCACGATCGAAGTCATTCCCTGATGTCTTAACACATGTACTGTCATCCTGTCCCATCTTCTTGTTGTTATTCTCCACATCTTCCTTTTGTCTCCAATTCAGCAGAGAACCTTGTCATTTGTTACCTTATTGGTCCACTTAATTTAGACATGCTTCTATAGCACCCCATCTCAAACTCTTTGATTCTCTTCTTTTCCAGTTTTCCTACCATCCATGACTCACTTCCATACAATTCTTGGTTCCAAATGTACATTTTAAAAATTCCTTCCAAATTAAGGCTGATATAAAATACTTGTAGAGATTTTTTGCCAGAAACGCTCTCTTCACATGCGCCAATCAGCTTTTCATGTCGTCCTTGTTTCGTCTGTCGTGTTTTATTTTGCTTCCAAGATAGTAGAATCCCTTCACTTCATCTACTTCTCGCTCACCAATTTTGATATTAGGTTTTGCACTCGTGCCATTTCTGCTAACCCTCATTACTTTCACCTCTTTTTGGTTTACCCACACACTATATATTTTACTCATTAGATGGTTCATTCCATTTAACAGGTCGTGCAGTTCTTCTTCACTTGTCACCAGCAAATCTTATCAATGATATCTTTTCACTCCGAATTTTAATATGACTCCTGAATTTTTCTCTTGAGTCCATCATTGCTTTTTCAATGTTCAGGTTGAACTGTAGTGGCAAAAGACTGTTTCCCTGTTTTATACCCTTTTCATCCAAACACTTCTTTCTTGGTCCTCCATTCTTATGGTTCCCTCTTGGTTTCTGTACCTACTGTACATTACCCATCTTTACCTATAATGTACATCTATTTTCCTGATCGAACATCTTACACAATTGTACATGGTTGAACGAGGTTGACAAATCCTATGAAAGTGTCTTGACTGTTCTTAAGCCTTGCTCTCATTATCAATCACAGCATCAGAACTCTCTCACTAGTGTTATTACCTTTCCTAAAGCCGAACTGTTCATCATCTAACAGGGCCTTAATTTTCTTCCCCATTTTTCTGTATATGATTCTCGTCAGCAACTTGGCTGCATGAACTGTTAAGCACATTGAACAATAGTTTTCACACGTATCTGCACTTTCTGCCTTCGAAAATGTGTGGATGACACTTTAGGTAAGTCTGAGGGTTAGTTTCTAAAAAACCAGGCTGAATAGTTGTTTGGTTGTCATTTCCCCCAATGGTTTTAGAAATTCCAAAGGACTGCTATCTATGCCTTCCACCTTATTTGATCTCAAGTCTTCCAAAGCATTGTTATCAAGGTGTATATGCAGACAAGGAAAAAATATTCCCGGATTTTTCTTAGTTAAAAATACACTTTTTCCCAGTGAAAATAAGCTTTTTCAATGGTAAATGTAAAACAAAAATGGAAAGATCTTTGATGTGCAGCAACATATACACTGCACTTTCTTTATTACAGTAAGCTGCGTATTTTCGCATTACAAAAGTATAAATTTGAATTCCACCAAACAACACACTGGTTTCTGAAGCACTGAAATCAAGATTGCGTTTAGCTTTTGTAAGCCAATCGTGGCTCATGTCACATGACCTCGTCAGCCAATGATAGCAGATATTCAGAGCATAGCACACATCATGTAGTCAGCCAGTATCAACGTCACTGTTTCTGTAGTGTGAACTCACAAATTGGAAAAGTTAATGGTTTAAATTAATACACATAGTGTAGCTTGAAGAAAAGCTAAGCTTTCACATATAATACTGGTCTCAAAGATTAATAACGACAAGAAAATCTATAATATTGGTCTTTTTGGAGATGTTACATTTCAAGATACATGACACAAATGTGAAAATATAATTTTAAATAATGACGTAAATGTCTGGTCTTCTGGGCTCAAAATTTTTCTATGTGCCTGGTTGGTTGATTAAGAAGAGGGGGAAAGGGTCCAAACTACGAGGTCATCAGTCACTCGTTCCTTATAAAACAATGCCACAAGTGTGAAAATAAAACAGACGAGACGTACAACACAAAACAGAAATAAAGGAAAACCACAAGAACAAAGGAAAGGCAACGAACACTAAAAGAAACAAAAGAGGACAAGAAAACAACAGAGAGATGCAATAAACAGTTAGAAGAGAGTAAAACAAGGAAGCGGATTACAGTGGCTGGCCGACCACAAAAATAAAAAGGAAAAGCCAACCACCCTGCAACACATAAAACCTCCACCCCAAAAGCACTAGGGTGGAGGACAGAGAGGGACAAAGGACATGCGCTAAAACTGAGATCGAATGATAAAACCCACCCTCAGAGATGAAATGTGAAACCAAATCAGCCAATGAGGCGTTGTCTGCTAAAATCAATGATAATGAAGTCGCAGGGCAGCCAAAGGACAGAGCAGAGAAATGTAGGTCACTGTCAACCAGGTGCCACACTGACACTGAGGTGGGTCTTCACAGAGCAGGAGGTAGCCGTGGGTTGCCCAGGCATGGCCAATGCGGAGCCAGCAGAGAACCGTGGAGTCCCTGTGACAGGCCCTCATTGAGGACTTCCACACATTTGTGGTCCCCTTAATGGCTCTTAGTTTTTTGTGCGTATTGATATTCTGCCATTCCGTCTCCCAAAGCTGAAAAACCATGCAGCATAATAACGAACGCAGGTCAGTTGCAAGGATGCCCATCTCCAGAATTACAGATATTCAGATTTAGATTATGACATGTTTGATATACCTGTCACCATTGGCGATAATGTGGCGCAGATGAATAGCAAAATTCTGCATGACCCGCTGAAGTGTCGAACATTGATGCTGTCGATGACCTCCTGAATGGCTGCTTTCAGCTCAGCAAAGGTTTTGAGGTTATTGCTATACACCTAGTCTTTAACATAGCTCCACAAAAAGGAGTCCCAAGTATTCAGATCCAGGCAGCAGCTGGGGCATACAGACTTGAAACTGGCCAAAACTGGGTCTTATTCGGATATCCAGAATCACACACTAACATAGTGAGTAAGGTAAATATAGGTGTGGCTGGGGAAATGCCCGCCGACCATATAACAACTCCGAACTGCTTCAACAAGCCTTACAACATAATAATTGGAAGTAGGGAGCAGTGGGAGAGAACAGTTCAACACAGTACGGGGGAAATCGTTTGGTTCACAGATGGGTCGAAAACAGATCAAGGCATTGGGGCAGGGTTGTACGGGGTTCAGCCAAGACTGGAGAGAAACATCTCTCTAGGGAAACTGGCCTCTGTATTCCAAGCAGAAGTATTGCAATCAGGGCATGTGTGAAGGAGAATATGAGTAGGTGCTACAATGGCCGTAGCATCTACATCTATTCAGACAGCCAGGCAGCCCTGCCACAAGATCTAAGATTGCTGCAGATTGCCACAGGGCTCTTGTGGAGCTAGGGGGAAGCAATAGGGTGTACCTAGTGTGGGTCCCTGGCCACTCAGGGATCTGTGGCAATTAAGAAGCCAATCGATTGGCTACGAAGGGGGCAACAACTCCATTTACTGGACCAGAACCTGTCTTGACAATCAACAAGGCTATGATCAAATTAGAACTACGGAACTGGCTTAGGAAACAGCACGTAGGATATTGGACCAAGGTCCATAAACAAAAACATGGTAAGGTAATGATGCACAAGCCATGTTTTAAAAGAAGCTCTGTAATCTTGGGATTGAACAGGAAAGAGATCAAACTCATGACTGGACTGATGACCAGCCATGGGAACTTCAAAAAACACCTACACACAATGGGTATAATGGAAGAGGACCCTAAATGTAGGATCTGTGATGAGGGTGAAGAAACTGCATCACACCTAATCTCTGAATGCATGGCATTGGAGAGTAAAAGATACAGAATCTTCGGGACAACCAGACCTGAAGAAATTGTGTCTAACAAAAAACTGGTAGAGGGACACCTTGCACTATTTAAGGGCACTGGTTGGCTTTACTAGATATACAGGGAGCGATACCGCACAATAAACTTAGTTTCGGTGCGGGCAGTGGCGGGTTAGACCTAAGCTATTTTAGCTCTCCTGTTAAAATCAATCAAATCAAATCAAATCCGGAGAATATCATGGCCAATCGAGGCCTGTGCCAGTAGCCTCTGGATACACCAGAGCCAGAATGCAGTCCCCAAAGTGCTCCTCCAGGACATCAAACACTCTACTGCTTTGAGGGGGTCGAGCTCCATCTTGCATGAACCACATCTTATCGAAATCAGGGTCACTTTGGATAATGACGATGAAATCATCTTCCAAAACCTTCATGTACCATTCAGTAGTCATCATGCCATCAAGGAATATTGCACTGGTTATTCCGTGACAGGACGCTGCAGACCTCACAGTCACTGCCCCAAATGCGACAATTTTGCTCACCGACGTACCCATCCAAACGAAAATGTGCTTCATTGCTAAACCAAACCATCCAGCACAAATTCCCATCATGCCCTGTGGTCAACCGTGCAGTTTGAACACCCTAACGCAAACCATTACGAACTTTTGATGATTTTATTTCATATGATTCAATAATTGTCACACTGCAGATTCATTTCATTTCAGCAGCTGTTAGAGCGCACCAAGTAAACAGGCATTCTGCGCATGCGCAGCTAAAATGATGTAGGAAGCCCATATGTTCGTACGTATAAAACATTAGGATATTTTGCATTTTGTCATAAAGGAAGGACATCAGAAGATACTCCCAGAGCATTGGAATTTCGTAAACCATACTAGAACGCATAATTTGGCCTAAACTGCACATTCGCATGTCCAGATTCACAATCAAGTAGGCCCCAACCTGATATTAAGCTTTTTCACTGCAGTTTCCAGGATGTAAATTTTCTTGGAGTACCAGTACTGTATTATCTCAGGTTTGGTTCTTTATTCTGGCACAATGCCATATGTGCCAGAATATGAGAATGTGCACCTGAAATTCAGCAAACACTTGAAACTAGCCAGTAGTGTGGAATGAAATACTTCATTTCAAATAAATTGACTGCCTCAGTGGAAAAAATTAATAAAAGCCAAATTTCTTTATCAAACCAACAGAAACGACTTCATTGTTCTGCAAGGCGATTAATGCTCGACTGCCAAAAATGTGGAAATAAAATCAAATCACCAAACTGAAGCTAATAACATGCTTTAGCCTTCTGTAATTGTGTTGAACGTATTTTAATTCAAGCAATAGTTCCCAGCCACAGAAGTTCGTTTGGTTTCACTTGATGCGAGAGCTGTAAACAAAGAGGAAACAGCGAACTCATTGAACGTAAACACAGGCCACATAAAGACTATCCCCTCTACAACCCACACTGCTCTGTGCATGCGCGAATCTGGCAGCTTTGGTGTGCCAGAAAAATGTTTCTGGACAGCATGTGGTTGTTTGTTGCTACTGCCGATACATGCCAGCCAAACTTCAAAAAGCCAGAAGCGCGACTCAAATGCGCATGCGCATGAACCCGCTGGCAACTGCTCAGATGAACCTAATGTAAATAGTTGTCACCTCTTGCTCATTGGAAGCTTTTTGTTGTTATTACATAGTCTTCATCATAAAGCCTTTGACACATTTTGCTGTTGGCAGATGCTTGTGTGTGCTGTGTGTTTTGTTGCTGTACAGGGCCCATTCCTTTGCAACTTAATTTTTTTTATGTTTTATTGCTGCAGTATTATTCTGCAGCAGTGGGAACAGTAATATTCTCTGTTTGAGTATCGATACTTACCAGTAAAATTATAAATATTTAATTAATTATTAATAAACTCCCAGAATTCTAAAAAATTCCTGTGTTCTCCCTGGTTTTCTTCTGCATGAAAAAATTCCCAGGTTTTTCCCAGATTTCCTGGTTGTCCCAAGGTGTATAGGCCCTATGTTACACTCTGACAAACACAGAATATGCTACATCTTCCAAATGGACATTCATTTCTTCTTCCATTGTGTCATCAGACATTTCCTTCTCCTCAAAGTGACCTTCAGTGTACTCTTTCCATTTGACCGCTCTTTCCTCTGTGATTAAAAGTGAAATTCCGGTTGCACTCTTAATTTTTATCCCCTTACTTTTAATTTCAACAAAACTCATTTTGATTTCTCTATATGGTGATTCAGTTCTCCAGACATCTACTCCTTTTCTATTTCTTCACATTTTCCCTACATCCATTTCATTTCATTTCAACTATTTGTACTTCCTATTTCATTTTAAAATGACTTGTTTCGCTGTATTCTTGTCTTATCCCAAACATTTTCATATTTCCCCCTATCGTCAATCAGTTGCAGTATTTATTCTGTTACCCTAGGTTGCTGTGCAGTTACCTTCTTTGTACCCATACTTTAATCTCCAACCTCTGTGATTGGCCTTTTTAGAGATCTCAGTTCCTCTTCAACAGAACGACCTGCTGTGGTTTCTATTATCACAGTACCTACAACCTTAGAGAACTTCAAATGCACCTCATCATTCCTCATTATATCCATATACGTGTGTGTGTGTGTGTGTGTGTGTGTGTGTGTGTGTGTGTGTGAGAGAGAGAGAGAGAGAGAGAGAGAGAGAGGAGAGAGAGAGAGAGAGAGAGAGAGAGAGAGAGAGAGAGAATAATTAAAACTTTGAGGCTGTTTTTATATGTAGATGTTAGTCGTGGTGACGCAATGAATGTATTACATAGCACAGCATAGCATGAATGTAATTCAAGTGGAAGTACATAAGGGGAGAGACATGGTATCATGAACTTCAGCAACAGAAATAATTAGCTTCCCTAGGTTTCATCATGCAAACAACACTGCCACCTTACCATCTGAACACCTGTTAACATTTAGGCTGAGACCTACTTCAGTTATCAACTAAGCAATGACATTGGCTATGACTGATAAGATGACTGAACCAATCAGTGACTGTTAGCTATTACAAATTAAAATTATTTTTTTCTACTGTGAAATATGTTGTTTGAGAACAATGCCCCTCCCATTAAATAAATATGTACGTACATGAGCGCAACTGTTTAATACTGAAGTTATTTAAACCACTCCATACAGTTTATGTCCACCATTAACCTTAATGGCACTGTAGTAAACAGAATTGAATTGGTGAGTTGGAAAAGGGGTTGCATCCCACAAAGTAAATTTTTCAGGATACACAAAAATCTGCTTTACTACACAATGGATTCAAGCAAGGTGTGTGGAGTTGCTGTGTAGCAGTTGGCCACAGGGTGAAACATTATACACAATCATAACATACATTAGCCATCAATTGAGGTCAGTAACCCAGTTGGAGTGTACTGGAGGTGACGCTTTTCCAACCCTGATGATGCTGATTAGGCAACTAGCATTCAGTTCGTTGTGAAGCATTATGTTCTGCAAGTTTATATTATTTATCTTCATTATAACAATGAAAGAGTATGTTGTGATCATAAAAGTTTATTCCTAATGTATCTGGTTTATTCATAACATACCCTATGAATACAACCACAAACAAAACACAGCAAAGCAACACTAGTGCATATACTTCCTCTTTATCTTCTCCATCCTTCACTGGCTACTGGCAGATACTATTGTGAAATGATTTCTTCGTGGCAAGTATTTACAGTAGAATTTTCATTACAGTGTCTAGTTTCTCCTTTTTTATTGGAACAGGTCTACCACACGCTTGTTTATTAAATATGGCCCCATCTCTAACTCAGTGCACATATAACGAGCACGTCTGCTTGTGGGATATGAGTCCTTGCTATACCACATGATGTGTGCAGATAAATAGATGATTTGTTACTCATAATTTTAAAAAAGAAGAAACAAGTGGACATGACCCCCGTGACATCGCGAGTTAATGCACGATAACAATTGTTGCAATAAGATACATTGCAGTACAGCCCGCAGTATTGGAGCCGGAGGCTGTGAACGAGACCGCAAGTTGTGTCACACCTATGAGTCATATACACCTGCTGCTACTGCAGCGTGAGAACGGCTCCTGTGTCACTTCGAGCAACTGTATATTCATGCCACCTATGAACCTAAATAAATGATATTAAATATTATTCAATTATTTTCAAAATCAGCACACTACCATTTGTTATTCAGGAGAAAATTGTATAAAAATTTCAATATTGTAACTATCATAGTTTCGGAGATAAAAGAAATTGCTAAAAAAGTAAAAAACCGACACTTAGGGATCTAAATTCAGTTATTAGTGTAGTTGGAAAACAGAAACAGAACTCACAGTGTGAAGAATTTTCATATTATAACTTTAATTATTTTTCATTTTCATAATATAAAAATCAGACAAAATTATTATTTGTGTCTATTATTGTTGTGGGAATAAATGTAAGTAAATGAGAGTATGTACATGGGACATTCGTCAGATTTAAATGTTGCATGATACATTAGCCATCAATTGTGGTCAGTAACCCAGTTGGAGTGTACTGGAGGTGACCCTTTTCCAACCCTGATGATGCTGATTAGGCAACTAGCATTCAGTTCCTTGTGAAGCAACCTGCAAGAGTGACATAAGCCTGTCATGGGACGTATGTCTAGGTGTGATTGCTATGGTAAAACAGCAGCCAGAAAGTCAGCTGAGGTAAAATCGGTAACTACAGAATATTTCCAGAATTATTGCCTTTTCGTTTTCATTTATTAAACATTACTTTAATATTTGTATGTCAGAATGACATAAATGCATCTGTGTATAAGGATTAGTGCAGGCCAGTTTTGGCGCGAGTATGATCATGAGCAAGCATTCTGATGATAGCGAGTATGAGCAACCAATCAGAACTGGGACTGTTCCCGCTCGTTACCTGATAGTTATACTGGGAGTGGGGCTGGAAGAAGGGAGTCGCTCATCAGCTATGAACGCGGACGGTCATGTTACTAGTGCGAGTCAAAATAACGTGTAAAATGAAGAAATATTTGGCTTCTTGCGTCCAGATTGTGTGAACATAATAGCAGTTGCATTTACGAACACTTTTGTGAAGTTTGGAAGTTTTGGAATTGTTTTGTTGGAAAGATATTCGTGTGTGAAAATTTGGCCTTCATAGTATCCGCGTGGCATGTTTCAGTATTCAACCACTGAGCATTTTTGGTGAGCAATTTCTTTTTTAGAAATCCACAAGAAGGACCGAACGTAATAACTCAAATTAGTGGTGAAATTAATGACTGTGAAAACATTGTTTAGTTTGGGTCAGGTCTGGACAGATTTCTGGCTGCTGTGCGTATGAAATGTGTGTATGAACTGTGAACTGAATAGTACAATCTCTTTGGCTATAAGGACAAAATAAAAATTTTTGTGTGGAAATTTTGGAAATTATTTTCCAGAAGCTAACCATTTTCTTACTGCTCAATAAAATTGAATGACAGTTTATCTTTCTTTCATTACTAGAGTTGTGCGGCCTCAGTAATTGTAAATATTAGATGGTGTTTTTTATCAATGCTGCTTTTGCATCATCTTGTAAGTATCTACATTGCCGAGTGAAGGGACATTGAGCAGACGCCGTTCTGAGGTAGGTGAATTTTAATTTGCAGCCTGCACAGACAAAGCCAGCCCCGTTGCACCCCTTTTCCAACTCACCAACCCAGTATTTTGTATTAATTTTTTTTTTTTTTTACAACTACTCAGCTTCTTAACAATATTAGAACACCAAGTTAATAGAATTATGCATCTCACCAGAAGCTAGTACTTGCTGCACCCTCTCCACATGGAATATAAGGACACATTTTTTTAATAAAAAGCCACTCTTCTTCAAGAAGATTCTTTTGGAACTGCTCATGCTGGACCATAGGAACCCATTTTTGCAGATATTCCAAATACAGCTACAAAATAATGAAACAGGAACATTAATATCACTGTAACATTGTGTTTGAGACTTATGTCAGAAAGTCAAGTGAACAATAATGATAAAATAATTTTTCTCTGTTCAGAGGAATATTTGATGGAATTGTCGAGGTATTGTGTGGTTACATGGCTTTAATGTGCCAGTCTATTTATGTATAGTGTACTACACACAACTGACAAGATTACGAGGCATAATTGCTGACCAGTACTTACCTCTAGGAAGTGAAACCTCAGTACTGTCAGTAGGAACATGGGTATAAAAATACACAGCACCACAATACTATCCAACTTTCAGAACTAGTAGGAAGGGCAGTGATATTTGTCTTTCCTTACCAGATCTCTCATCCTGGAATCTGTATAACCTGCCATTCTTTTTTAACCTTCCCCATCTTATCCGAAAGCTAGGATGTTGTCATGTATTTTTGTATGTGTCTATTGGTAGTACGGATATTTTTCTTCTTGAAGGTAAGCACTTGCCAGCAATCCAGTCTCATAGTTTTATAGTTTTCTAGAGTGAATTTTCCTTTTGACACTACATACAATGTTAGGGAAAAGAATAAAGGTAGTTACCGTATTGCACAAAGGATGAACATGACACATCAACAAACATACATAACTGTCATGATATCCTTGCAATAAATGTATCACAATTTTTGTATCAGACTACAGATCTAATTTCCTTATGAGACATCAAACTGGGATACTAGCTTTTCCACCAAGTGTTTCAGTGGGCTGGAAGCATCTAGTCATAGGATGTACTTGGGCAGGTCAGAGGCTACATAGCAGTGTCCGGACTGTGAAAGAAGTTGTAATTTGCTGTGTTCACTTCAGCTAACAAATGCTACTGAAGAGAGAGAGAGAGAGAGAGAGAGAGAGAGAGAGAGAGAGAGAGAGAGATTCCATTCTGGAAGCTATGTTATGCCACGATAAAGACATTAGCCATGGCTCAGTCTTAATCACAGAGATGCCTGTTCAGATTTAACAATAGGAGAAATCTGTAGTTCAAAACACTCAATTACATGTTCATGACAAATTGTCTCATACCATTTAACAGTCAAATCCTGTGTATTAATGAATGGTTAGACTTACAGAAACTACTAATTGGAGTTACTCTACACCAAAATAGAAGGGCACAGAAAAGTGAGCAACATTAATATTGCCATTGCTATATTTTTCTCTCCTAATGTCTATCCAGTGGTAAGGGATATTCGTTTTCATTATTCGGCAAATTTATTTTATTTAACTTAATGGTCAGATGCTCTTCCTGCCATAAAAGTCCTCAAAGGACTTAAAGAAGGGAAGGCTTTTGCGTCACCCGTCTCTGAATCATACTGTATCAGCTTTGTTCTGTGTATTAATGTACATTAACTGTTTGTGTACTGTATTTTCTGAAGTGGGGATTTAGGACCAGCCCAACATTTGTCCAAACAAGAGTAAAACAACCTAAAATCCACACTCAGGCTTGCCAGTGCTACGGACCAATGGTAGGACATTAATCTGCTGCACAGATTCAATCCGAGTCTGGATCACTCCCGTCTAGCAAGTTAGCATGCCGCATGTTAGGATATACAAGCAGCTTTTGTTTTTGGCTTGTATTAAGGATCTAAATAACATGGAAACAACTTTGTTCTTCAGGAGCTATACTTATTGCCTTTTAAAGAAACATATGATTTCCATTTGCTTTGTAGTAATAAAACTATTATCAACCAAAAATACATAAATTAACTTAATTTTAATCATAAGTGATAAGCTAAACATATATCAAAAGTATGAAACTATTTAGATACAATTTCTTCCAGCACAATAGAAAGGGGCATTCGCAGACTGGCCTGTGCTAATCTTTGGACCAACACGACCATAAAAATCCAGAGCTGTTCTGCTTCTGTAACCTCTTCATGTACTCTGCTTGAAACCTACACCAAGCACCTACCAACAGTACTAGGGTAGTTTGTAATGTATTCTCAGGGACAGATGAACAAACATCTTTTCTAAATTATTATTTGCTGTCAATACACAACTTATGAATTAAATAAACTAACAAACAATGAAATGGTTGATGTTTCTGATGTGGTGGCAAATCCCCTTCAAAATCTCACAACAACAAGTTCTAGTGTTCAAATGTTCAAATTTCCCTTTGTGAAAGGTAGCAGTGAGATGTTATTGTAGCATTCAGTGAGATGAAAGCATACAGAGAGTATCAGAAGTTCAATAAAGGATGTGTCAAGAAACTCAGCTCTCTGTTGGGAAAGTTGAGCAGCATTACTATAGATGGATCTCCAAATTCAGCTGGCAAGAACGTTGGGTTTGGACCAGAATTCAAGCAACTGCCCTAAAATATCTCTGGACCAGAAAATCACATTGATTCCTTGTATTCCAGGAGGCACAGTATAAGTAGGTACTGAATCGTCTTGTAGAATCAGTCACCCCGGGAGAAATCATGCAAACACCAAGTAATCACTTCTAGACTCGATAAGGACCTCAATTTGGCAGGGAAGGGTATCTACACATTTCTTCTGAATATTTCATATCCAACTGAAACCACTCATTGATGATCATATCCCATAGGGCCACCATGTAGAGTGGATTGAGTGGATGTTGATTGGTGCTTTTCACCCACTTTGCAAAATAACTCCAGACATTTTCTATTGAATGATGATTGAGTAATTCAGTTAGCCAATTAAGGTGTGATACGGTGTCTGAGTGTCTGTCGACTTGGAAAAATATGCATGCACACCTTTTATCATCTGTGAAGATGGGTGTTTCACAATGAACTTATTATGAAGCTGTAGAAATGACTCAGTCTCTAAGAAAGTTTAAGTAAACGTAATGGTACATATTCACACTGACTTGAATGAGTGCGCCCCCTGATACATCGCAGAACCCTCCAGACTGAACTACACCCTTCACACAAAGCAGGTTAAACACCTCATTCATTTGTTGATGCACTCGAAGCTTTGATCATTTGAAAAGAGGCAAAAACATGACTCATCGGACCACACTACAAGCATCTAGTCTAGAAAGCTGCTATGTATTTTCTGTGTTGTTTGGGCCATTGAAGATGTACAGCTCCATGTGCCATGTGATCAACAGTCTTTTGCAAATATCTGAATCCAAACAAACTTTGCATGCAGTTCTTTATGAAGTGTTCGCACAGAAACTGATTGAATGGACCTTCGTTCATTGAAAGCAGCAGTTCCTGTTGGGTTTAAAAACAACTGTCTGACAAGGTGTGACATTTGTCTCCGGTCCCTGTCTGTTAGGACCTTATCACAACCACCCTTCTTATACTGCAAGTAGCACATGATTTCTTGTGGACATATTGGACAGACCAGATTGATACAACAACAAATCAGGTGACTTTATTCATGGTATGGTCATGACCATGTCCAAACACAATTGCTCATTTCTGCCATTCTGTAACATCTCCATGTTGACCCACACTACTGTGCTGATTCCATACAACTGACTGATATATTCACACTTCACTGCCCCAACCCACAGCAGCAGTGGAGAGTCACATGACTGCCCAGTACCACTTTTACACCATCTACAGTGCTCATGACATTTGTGCTCTTTTAAGGTAATTACTGGTGAGCATATTATTCATAAGCATTTATAGAATTTTTAAGAACACTGATATAAAATAGTCTGTAGTTATTAGTATCATCCTAGTTATTAGCATCATCCTTATTCCCTTACTTGTACATTGAAAGCTCATACATATTTTGACTTCCCCTGGAAACATTAGCTCTCTGAAAGGACAGTTCTGTCATATACACCAATGATGTTAACCTACAAGCTATTTTATGCAATATAATGTAATTGGATTGATAAAAAAATCTACTCACTAAGTGGCAGCAGGAGAACACACATATATAAGAAAAGGTTTTACTTATCAAGCTTCCGAAGCCAATGGCGCCTTCTTCTGGCAGAAGGGTTGAGGGGGAAGGAAGAGGGGTGAAGGGAAAAGTAACTGGAGAGATTTAGGAAAAGGAGTCCAAAACTTTGAGTCAGGGGAGACTTACCAGACAGGATGAGAAGGAAAGACTAATTCTGTCTTTCCTTCTCATTCTGTCCAGTAAGTCTTCCCTGACTCAGGGTTCTGGGTTAATTTTCTGAACCCTACCTCTTTTCCTAAACCTCTCCAGTTCCTTTCCCTTCAACCGTCTTCCTTCTCCTTCTGGTCTTCTGCTGGAAGAAAGAGCCACTAGCTCCAATAGCCTGCATAAGTAAAACCTTTTTTATGTATGTGCATTCACCTGCTGCAACTTGTTGATTAAATTTTTTTCTAAGTTATATTATGCGATATCCCAGCTAATTTCTACATCTTTAGTTTCTGTATAGATTTTTTTAATTCCTCTTCTGGCACAGGTTTCACAAACATGAACTTGTGCTTCTGTTGATACCTTAGTGCCTTTCTTTTTTTGTCTTAAGTCTGTGCCACATGTATATAATTAGCAGTGAGTACTTCTGCTAGTTTTTTACCAACTGCAACCACTGACTTGATCTGATTTTTTTGTTTAATCCACATTTTTCTTTCAGCAATGATTATTTTTTTAGTTACTTGTATCTACTTTTTTTGGCTTTGTTATAGTGCTGTAAACTGCTCATGCTTTTCTCTCTCGTTTTAGTGTCCTGTAGTTCTTTTGTTCACAGTTTTCATATTGGAGAAGACAAGAGTCAAACCAGTGTCAGAAAAAAGCTTGGTAAGGTTTCAACAATGAAAATGTAATAAAAATAATGACTAATCTCATGATACATGTTACTACAGCAATTCACAGAGCAAAGTTTGAAACCAACAAACACAACATTATAGAGTATTGAAGATGCAGACCACTTCACTATATGAAAGAAGCATTCAGTGAAATAAGAAAATAAGTATGTTAAAAGCTTACCTCTAACACCATCTTCACACTTCGGTCAAATTCTTTGACACCTTCTTCAAAGCCTTCAATAATGTCCTTTTCACAATCCCAAAGAACAGCATGAACAAGTGACAAATACCTCTGCCTATGGAGAACAGCTATTCGGATACCCTCCTTCATTTCACGCATTAACTGTAAATCGTAATATGTATAGACATATATATTTAACACGCAAGTACATGCGAGCATACAGAGCAGTTTTCTATAAAGTAGAAAAATGGCACGCAAGAAGTCGCAAATGAAATGTAGAAAGTAAAAAATCATGAACACATACACGACTAACACAAACCAGGTATAATATTGCATTAGGAGAACACAGTGCATATCTTGTAAATGAATTTTTGTGCTACATATTTCAAATTCAGGTCACACAAATGGTATCATTGGCACTTTCAACTTCTCAGCAAGGGATGATGATGATCTGTTTAAAAAGAAAGAAAAGTGGGTAGTAAAATACTAGGAAACTAAATTACAAAACCAAACTAACTCCTACATAGGATTACACACTCTTGAATACGTTACATAGTAACTCACCTAAGAACAACTGAACAGGCCGCAAGAGATGCAAATAATGTAAACATACAGGGTGATTCAATGATGATGTTGCAAAATTTCTGGAATGATTGACATGAGTAAATGTATCAATTTGAGGTAAGGCGCCCTAGTTTAGAAACAACCAAGTCAAAAGTTATATGCAAAAATTATTCTAGTATCTCTGACAGTGAAATACACATACTGGTACTGTTGTTGCTAAGATTGTAGGGTAGGCAACATTTGGATGTGGTAGAATGGTCCAAAGCAAGAACAAAATGCCTAGTATACATCAGCTTGAGCACTTTTTCATTAGAAGATACATGTTTCACGATACCAAAGATGAAGAAGTGTTCATAGCTCTTCAGGTATGTATTTTAGAGCCTATACTTAATGGAATTCTTTTCTTGTCTTGGGCCATACTAACTCCTGTAAAAATATGGAAACCAAAAAGCTCGCAATAGAAGAGATGGTTTCACGGAGTCAAAGATGAACAAGTATTCATTGCTCTTCAGGTATGCATTTAGAGTCTTATGTCTACTAGACCTTTTTCCTTGTTTTGGTCCAGACTGCCACCACAGAAGGTTGTCTACACTTCAACAATAATAACAACAGTACCACTGCATGTATATACTGCCAAAACGATTTTTGCTTATAACGTTCGACACTGTCATTTGTGGATCAGGCTCCCCACCTCAAATTGATACATTTACCCTTCTCCATCATCCTTGAAAGTTTATAACATCACCACAGAATCAGCCTGTATCTGTGTTCTGATTGTTGGGACTGAAGTCTACAGTTATCTAAGTAACTGTATACAGTTGGTAACTTTGAAACCAAAGGTTGTTTGTTGTTGTGGTCTTCAGTCCTGAGACTGGTTTGATGCAGCTCTCCATGCTACTCTATCCTGTGCAAGCTTTTTCATCTCCCAGTACCTACTGCAACCTACATCCTTCTGAATCTGCTTAGTGTATTCATCTCTTGGTCTCCCCCTACGATTTTTACCCTCCACGCTGCCCTCCAATACTAAATTGGTGATCCCTTGATGCCTCAGAACATGTCCTACCAACCGATCCCTTCTTCTGGTCAAGTTGTGCCACAAACTTCTCCCCAATCCTATTCAATACTTCCTCATTAGTTATGTGATCTACCCATCTAATCTTCAGCATTCTTCTGTAGCACCACATTTCGAAAGCTTCTATTCTCTTCTTGTCCAAACTATTTATCGTCCATGTTTCACTTCCATACATGGCAACACTCCATACGAATACTTTCAGAAATGACTTCCTGACACCTAAATCAATACCGGATGTTAACAAATTTCTCTTCTTCAGAAACGCTTTCCTTGCCATTGCCAGCCTACATTTTATATCCTCTCTACTTCGACCATCATCAGTTATTTTGCTCCCCAAATAGCAAAACTCCTTTACTACTTTAAGTGCCTCATTTCCTAATCTAATTCCCTCAGCATCACCCGACTTAATTAGACTACATTCCATTATCCTTGTTTTGCTTTTGTTGATGTTCATCTTATATCCTCCTTTCAAGACACTGTCCATTCCATTCAACTGCTCTTCCAAGTCCTTTGCTGTCTCTGACAGAATTACAATGTCATCGGCGAACCTCAAAGTTTTTATTTCTTCTCCATGAATTTTAATACCTACTCCGAATTTTTCTTTTGTTGCCTTTACTGCTTGCTCAATATACAGATTGAACAACATCGGGGACAGGCTACAACCCTGTCTTACTCCCTTCCCAACCACTGCTTCCCTTTCATGTCCCTCGACTCTTATAACTGCCATCTGGTTTCTGTACAAATTGTAAATAGCCTTTCGCACCCTATATTTTACCCCTGCCACCTTTAGAATTTGAAAGAGAGTATTCCAGTCAACATTGTCAAAAGCTTTCTCTAAGTCTACAAATGCTATAAACGTAGGTTTGCCTTTCCTTAATCTTTCTTCTAAGATAAGTCGTAAGGTCAGTATTGCCTCACGTGTTCCAGTGTTTCTACGGAATCCAAACTGATCTTCCCCGAGGTTGGCGTCTACTAGTTTTTCCATTCGTCTGTAAAGAATTCGCGTTAGTATTTTGCAGCTGTGACTTATTAAGCTGATAGTTCGGTAATTTTCACATCTGTCAACACCTGCTTTCTTTGGGATTGGAATTATTATATTCTTCTTGAAGTCTGAGGGTATTTCGCCTGTTTCATACATATTGCTCACCAGATGGTAGAGTTTCGTCAGGACTGGCTCTCCCACGGCCGTCAGTAGTTCCAATGGAATATTGTCTACTCCGGGGGCCTTGTTTCGACTCAGGTCTTTCAGTGCTCTGTCAAACTCTTCACGCAGTATCGTATCTCCCATTTCATCTTCATCTACATCCTCTTCTATTTCCATAATATTGTCCTCAAGTACATCGCCCTTGTATTATAGACCCTCTATATACTCCTTCCACCTTTCTGCTTTCCCTTCTTTGCTTAGAACTGGGTTTCCATCTGAGCTCTTGATATTCATACAAGTGGTTCTCTTATCTCCAAAGGTCTCTTTAATTTTCCTGTAGGCGGTATCTATCTTACCCCTAGTGAGATAGGCCTCTACATCCTTACATTTGTCCTCTAGCCATCCCTGCTTAGCCATTTTGCACTTCCTGTCGATCTCATTTTTGAGACGTTTGTATTCCTTTTTGCCTGTTTCACTTACTGCATTTTTATATTTTCTCCTTTCATCAATTAAATTCAATATTTCTTCTGTTACCCAAGGATTTCTACTAGCCCTCGTCTTTTTACCTACTTGATCGTCTGCTGCCTTCACTACTTCATCCCTCAAAGCTACCCATTCTTCTTCTACTGTATTTATTTCCCCCATTCTTGTCAATTGCTCCCTTATGCTCTCCCTGAATCTCTGTACAACCTCTGGTTCTTTTAGTTTATCCAGGTCCCATCTCCTTAAATTCCCGCCTTTTTGCAGTTTCTTCAGTTTTAATCTACAGGTCATAACCAATAGATTGTGGTCAGAGTCCACATCTGCCCCTGGAAATGTCTTACAATTTAAAACCTGGTTCCTAAATCTCTGTCTTACCATTATATAATCTATCTGATACCTTTTAGTATCTCCAGGGTTCTTCCATGTATACAACCTTCTATCATGATTCTTAAACCAAGTGTTAGTTATGATTATGTTGTGCTCTGTGCAAAATTCTACCAGGCGGCTTCCTCTTTCATTTCTGTCCCCCAATCCATATTCACCTACTATGTTTCCTTCTCTCCCTTTTCCTACACTCGAATTCCAGTCACCCATGACTATTAAATTTTCGTCTCCCTTCACAATCTGAATAATTTCTTTTATTTCATCATACATTTCTTCAATTTCTTCGTCATCTGCAGAGCTAGTTGGCATATAAACTTGTACTACTGTAGTAGGTGTGGGCTTCGTATCTATCTTGGCCACAATAATGCGTTCACTATGCTGTTTGTAGTAGCTTACCCGCATTCCTATTTTCCTATTCATTATTAAACCTACTCCTGCATTACCCCTATTTGATTTTGTGTTTATAACCCTGTGGTATAAGGTAAGTATTGAATCTATTTCACTCTAAAATAATATATCTAAAAACAAAGATGCTGTAACTTACCAAACGAAAGCGTCGGTATGTTGATACACACACAAACAAACACAAACACACACACAAAATTCAAGCTTTCGCAACCCACGGTTGCTTCATCAGGAAAGAGGTAAGGAGAGGGAAAGACGAAAGGATGTGGGTTTTAAGGGAGAGGGTAAGGAGTCATTCCAATCCCGGGAGTGGAAAGACTTACCTTAGGGGGAAAAAAGGACAGGTATACACTCGCGCACACACACATATCCATCCTCACATATACAGACACAAGCCGACATTTGTAAAGGCAAAGAGTTTGGGCAGAGATGTTAGTCGAGGCGGAAGTACAGAGGCAAAGATGTTGTTGAATGACAGGGGAGGTATGAGCGGCGACAACTTGAAATTAGAGGACGTAGAGGCCTGGTGGGTAATGGGAAGAGAGGATATACTGAAGGGCAAGTTCCCATCTCCGGAGTTCTGACAGGTTGGTGTTAGTGGGAAGTATCCAGATAACCCGGACGGTGTAACACTGTGCCAAGATGTGCTGGCCGTGCACCAAGGCATGTTTAGCCACAGGGTGATCCTCATTACCAACAAACACTGTCTGCCTGTGTCCATTCATGGGAATGGACAGTTTGTTGCTGGTCATTCCCACATAGGAAGCTTCACAGTGTAGGCAGGTCAGTTGGTAAATCACGTGGGTGCTTTCACACATGGCTCTGCCTTTGATCGTGTACACCTTCCGGGTTACAGGACTGGAGTAGGTGGTGGTGGGAGGGTGCACTCTAAAATAAAATTGACGTAAGAAATAGAAAAAAATATCATCCATTCTTTAGAGCTTACTACATGGAAACAGAGTATCAGACAAAATTTTGATGTCTAACGTACGTTAATCTGTTCAGATGCCATCATTGATCAGAAGCCATTGCAACCACCTGGCTAACATCTTGATCCAGACCAGCATCAGTCATGGCAGTGTTTCTCTACAACTCACAAGTTGGCAAAGCATCAATTTTGCGACCCAATGAGATGATACTTTCATGTGACCAATGAGAGGTGAGAAAAGAGGCAATGAATTTTTAGCCTCAAAGTTGAAACCATTTTCTTCACTGTCACAATTTTTTTTACAAGGTTGTGGTAGGATGGAATGTGACAGTGGAGATGCCAATGAAGGTGAAAGCTGAACTACTTGTTTGTGGTAGTAGACTGATCTGCTGCTTAGACTTATGCCTAGTTTAGGCTGGAATACAATTTTGTTTGTAAAAAATTAATTAATAATCTTTGTTGTCACATATATTTGTTTCTTCCAAATATGTTACCAACTACAAGGACGTGATGAGGTTGAACCTAATAGCACAACTTAAATTAAAGTACGCTAATAATCTTGGTTGTCAAACTATTTGCTTGTTTTTTTCTGAATATGTTACTATTACAGACATACTGACATGGGAATGTCACACTATTGCTTAGAAATGCATTGTGCGTCTGCTGCTCTCTCATTGGTTGCATAGACCAAGCAGCTGTCTTACAATCTTTCCTTTCCATCATACTTCACAGTGAAAGCTAAATAACTTTGCTGCACCAAACAGGTATATACACCACTGACCCTGATCTAGACTTTTACCAGGAACTGTTGACCCTGCAGTTTAGTCCCTTTACTCTCCGAACCAACCAACCTCGACTTTTACCCACCCCGCTTAACATAAGTGGACATATTTAGTTCATGATACACAGATTACAAAGTCTAACCCTAAATTAAGAACTTGATATATTAAAACAGGTAGGTGGGTCTACCAATTATGAAGGAACGAGTGTCATTAAAATGCATGGGAAATTAAGAAGTGGATGAGTAGTGTAGACGACAAATGCCAAGCACAAAAAAGTGTTGCACTACTTGCAGAGGAAAGTCATTTGAAGAGATTGTTCATTCTTTCACTAAGAATAAAACGAGAGTCATCTTCTGTAAAGACTATCAGCTTCAGCATAAAATATGCCATAAGAAAAGAGTAGATCATAATGAACACTCAAATTCAAACTCAGGTGTATAAGATAACATGTGTTGCCTGTCCAACACTTAACACAGGATAAACACACAGATCTTTTAGTATACACTTTCGACAATGTTGCAATATAGGATGTAATAATATAGCGATCAGTACTCATTTAAAAAAGAAGAAAAAATAGCAGATTAAAGTAGGAAGCAAAGATAACCAACTAGATATCTGACATTACATTCCTAAAGGATACCACCTGCATACACTTTTAAAAAAATAATAAAAATTTCAATTTCTTAAACTGTCACATCACTTCTAAACAAACAAATTAATTCACATAACAAAGCCTTTTTAGAAGTATTTTCTGATCTGTTAAGATGCTGGGTGACCAACAAAAACTGGGCATCTTTGAAATGGTTAGTATGACACCCCCGCATGGAGATGGAGTGTGGGAACCTTCAGCAGTATTCTTGCTATCAGACGCCTTTTCAGTAGTGATGCTGAAGTGGACAATACAGCACTGCCTGTCTGAGTATGACATACATGTACAATATGCTGGGTATGTCTTAGCAGTGTAGAGCCGTTTCAACCGTGGACGCTGTGATACCATTTCGAACCGCAATATGATTCTCAAGTGGGCTATTGGTCTTAGGCCACCCCAGGAAGTATTATACAGAACCTATGTGGTTCTAAGAAGCCTGCAATGACACCAGAAAACATCACGATAGTGAGAGAGGTGTTGATTCGAACCCCAGAGTGGCCTGCACAACAATATGTGCAAGGTAAGTTTAAGTCGTGAATTGCTGCACACTATTTTGAAGAATAATGTAACATCTCATCCAGACAAGATGAGTACTGACCAGCAGCTGAAGGGTACATATTATGAGCAATGAGAGGACTTTGTCATTCGAATGCAACTGCTGCTTGAAGACAGTGAAATTTCAACAATTATCAGGAGTGATGAGGCTCATTTTCATTTGATTGGGAGGTTAATAAGCAATATTTCCATTACTGGGCTTCTGAGAATCCATGCATCATTCACAAGACACCACTCTCTTCAGAGCATGTAATGATACGGTGTGTGATTAGCGATTTTGACATCACTGGCCCACCATTTCTTTTTTCTTTAAATAAAAATGGTACCACTGTGACAGACAACCCTGCACATTAAATTTACTTGCTTAACACTTTCTTGCATCCACAGCTGTGAAAGCAACATCTACAAAACAAGAACAATGTTCATTCTCATCAAGATGGCACCGCAATGCATTTTACAAATGTGGATCTACGGACATGATTTATCACATCTTTCCAGGGAGAGCAGTTCCCCATTTCAGAGACATCATGTAACTTCCAAGATCCCCCGATACAGCACTTGCAGGTTCTTTTTGTGGGGATACCTCAATTCTCTTGTGTATTCCCACAAACTCTGCCCCTTGACTGGTTTGAAGAACGCAATCATGCAGGAAGTAGAGGTAACTGATCATGAAATGTTGGCCCGTGCTTACACGGATTTACAACACAGGCTTGAAACCTGCAATCAAGAAAGTGGACACCACCTGCCTGACATTATCTTCCACTCATAATATGCATTTCAAATGACATGTAATTACAAAGATACTATAGTAGTAAATTCACTTTTGCGCTACAAATTAAGCGTGTATTGTTCATTTCAAAAATGTCTAATTCCTGTGACTCACCCTGTCCCTGGTTTTTGCCTTTCTCTTTTTTTGGGCATCCTTTACTGCTGGTTCCCAATTGTCTAATAGTAGCTGGATTTATCAGTTCTTTTACCCTGGTTGGTTAGTGTACTCTTGCAATCATCAGTGATCAATTTGCCACTTGCGAATCACATCATTAGGTAGGCGTCATTACACTTCTGGTGTACGTCTTGCTTACATACACCAGTAGTTAGATGATTTTTTAAAATAGTTTTCACTTTGATAAGGCTCTACTTCACAATCAGTGATTTAAAAGTTATCAGCTTTACACTGTTATGTGCTGATTCACATATGAAAGAATCAGAATGCAAATGCGTTTACATTGTTAGCGCCTCTCCTGGAAGTTGTACTTTGACAAGTTACTATGTAACTTATTCAATTGCATGTGGTTGTCTATATAAGTTAGTTTAATTTCATAATTTAGTTTCCTAAACATATTTTGCTACCCCCTTTCCTGTGCTGTTTAAAAAGATCATCTGATGATGACTTGCTAAGAAGTATGGTACTGATATCATTTGTGTGACCTGAGGCTGAAATATACAATTAAAGAAAAAAAATAGGAATTGTCTGAACAAAGGTTCGAGTATTTCATAGACAAATGTAGAATTTCCTCACTATTGTCCCTACACCAAATATTTAAATTTACATTTATTTAGATTTTTTTACATAAACTGTTTATTTTTGTTTTAGCCATGTCCTGTAAACACAATTACTTGTTTATCTATGTTTCCTTGGTTAAAGGCAGGCAGATCACAACTCTAGTTGTTAACCATAGCGGTTAATCAATATAATTTATGTAGAATGCATACAATTCAAAAACCACTTACCTGTCGAATACACAAAGCTGAAGGGTTTTCTGGTTTCTGTTCGAGTCGCATACGTAAAAATTCATGAATGATTTCCAAAGGAATTCGAGACAAGAAAAGAAATGCAGAACGGTATGAAGGTAAATGCAAACTGCGTGCTTCTGCGCTCCAGTACCCATAGCGAGACAGTTCTTCTTGTTCATGTTCTGGTAACTCAAAAGATGTGCCTTTGAAAGGACACGAATTTGGAGGATTAACAAGTGTGCTACTGGATTCTGCACCCTGTATAAACATAAAAAGAAAATGTATTAATTATAACATCAAATTTGACTTACATAACAAATTGTAAAAACCAAGTGTATCATTACACTTAAATAAATAATTGGTAAAGGTGTTTTTATAACATGCAACAGCAGTCCGCTATTAATGTGTTATGTGCATGACACATTATAGATAATATCAACAGTTCTTTCAAATGGTGCTGAAAACCACAATACAAACTGAAAAACAACAACATAAACAGGTCTTTTTTGTCATGGGGACAAACGATCCTCCTTACTTATACAGGGTGAATTAGATGCCCTTACCAAATCGTTTTACGCAACCCACGCTATGTCTGTAACAGGAACACTATCCAGACAGGCGACAGCGGTGTAATCAATATTAGTTCCCTTTCAGAGCTATGGGCGACTGTTAGTAAATAGAACCACACCATAAAAAATACAACTGAGGACTGGTCATGAATTCTGTTGGTGTAGTCATAAAGGTTTTGGAAGTCTCTAACTTTATTCTGAAATGTTCCTTATAAAGCGACAATGAAATTAATAGGAGATATCAAAATGGGAAGCATGAAAGTAACAACTTTCTGGTATATAACCTCGAAACCATTTACGTATGATTAAGTACAATAAACGTAATATACTTACAGAGACCTCCAAAACCTGACTGATTATAGTGTCAATTACACAAAGAAAGATTGGAGGGATTTGTATATTTAGAGCAGAAATAAGATAATTGGTCCAAAAATACTGAGTAACTCATGGCCAATTCTCACCTGTATTTTTAACAGTACGATCCTGTTTCTGACAGTTGCTCAAAACTCTGAGAGGGCACTTATATTGACTACATAGCCGACATCATTTGGATACCGTTCCTGATACAGACATAGAGCGGGTTGCATAATATGAATCGGTAGAGGCAGCTGAGTCATCCTGTATAAAAGCTTACGTACGTTTAAAACATGGCCTGAAAATAGGAATAAACTCCAAAAACAGTGCGAATTGTGATCAATGTAATAATAATAATAGTAAAAATGTTAACTAAATGAGAACTATGGCGATGGAAGGAGAATATTCCTGCTCACTGATTTTCAGAACCTTTATAAATATACCATTTTTCAATGGACTCAAGCACACTTTGTGAAAATGAAGCAAGATTTGTGTTCAGATGTTTGTGTTCACACACAAGTAGTCTTTAGACTCAAATAATGTGTAGTGACAGTGGATGAAATATTAAAAATTGTTATAGCTATTAACTGATTGTGAATATGTGGCAATGACACAAAACAAACCACAGCCTGGTTGTCTCTGCTGAAGGCAATCCCTTGAAAGGAACAGTGTTAGCCACTTGACGGTATCTATAGATAGGGATGGGAAAATTTTGTGTGGATGATAAAGTGGAAAATAACATTCAATCTGCAGTTTATAGCAACATAACACAGAACTGGTAGTTTTTGTGAAACATCATGGAATGACATATTTTTTCCCCTTTCCATGTAAAATGGTAAATCTGAGGTCAGCAGTTTATTAATTTTGATAACTAACAGTTACTGAATGTTAAAATTATAATGTACCTGGATGGATAAAAAAATCTACTCACACACATTAAGAATAATTAAAAGTTCGCAAGCTTCCAGAGCCACTGGCTCCAAAAGCTTGCACACTTTTCATAACTTGTATACATGCATTTTCCTGCCACCACTTGGTGAGTAGACTTTTTTGTCTATTCAATTACACTGCATTTTCAAAAGGATTATTTTCTTTGAATGCTGAAATTGTATTTTGACTTTTTCTCAATTCTGAGAACTTTATATATTCTTCAAATTACAGTGGATTTTCCACATGAACATCTACGGTTCTAAATGTGACGACAAAGAACTACATTCCAGCAGCAATTTTAGTCATCACATAAATGTTCCTGACTATTTTGCACAGCATATTGTACAAAAAAATGGTGCAATGCATTAATTGAACTAGATATTTTCATTATATGCAAAATAAATAACACCACATATGGCACCTTAGTTTTGCAAAAACTTAAATTAACATGGCATCTGATACCTTTCAATCTAGCCTAGGCCCTGGTCCACATAACAGGTCACACTGTCACCCCATACTTCATTCACAAAATTTAAAAAAGTTAAATAAAAAGTGAAGGAAGTATTATCAGTGCTTTGTTTTACCACCCAGAACACGTTTGCATGACATCAAATTTCCTATGGTGTAATTGGGCGACAGAAGCAAACTGAACAGGCTAGATGTTGATTTGCGTGGTTGTGAAGCTGAAGTTCCACATTTGGTGATTTTCGAATATGCAGTTTAATTGATGCATTATGTTAAAGATATCTCCAATCCACATCATTTTTGGTATGATTTGTTGTGCAAAAATATTGAGAAATCTGATGTTGCTGGATAAAATATTACATTTATTCGAAGTTAAGTTTCCTTCATTACAGGGGAACATGAATTTTTGGTTATAAAACTGGAAACTTTCTGAGAAATATGAAGGGATAAATACTTCAGGCAGAGGTGGAGGGTCGCTGAAATGCACTGGGTTGTTCTTTCAAATTAGGCTAACAAGTATTACTGCCACAGATCCATTTATTAAGTCAGTCAGTTAGTAACATGTTGTATAGATCATTTTGAATGATAGATTGTAATGATGTCGAACAAGCCCTTATACATTCAAATTGCAAACTAATTTGTACATAGAAAATCTTCTATGGAATAGGAGGAGTTGTCATGGAGAAACTTTCTCAGTTCATTATAAAATTTTACTTTGCTGTTTGTTAGCCATTTCATATCGCATCATTCTTCCATTCCGCGTACAACACACAGAATTAAAAATGATAAATAAACTTCTTAGAAGTATCACTGACTGGTTTTCTGCAAATGGTCTCACCCTCAAAAGACACAACATATTCGATTCTGCACATCTGGAAGTACCACACCAATGATAAGTGTAACACATAGTGAGGAAATAATAAATAGGGTGAAAAACTGAAAATTATTAGGTGCCCCTATTGATAAGTCTTTAAATTGAAAAAAGAAGGAACAGTAGTGGAAATAAGATTGAACCTTGGGGGACCCCAAACATGATTTCTCTCCAGTCAGAATAATGTCCCTGGACTACATTGCTTGAGTTATTAAGTAGATTTGCTCGTAATCTTTTGGTTAGCTATAACATTATCCATTGGTTGGCTATACCATTAATCCCATAAAACATCAATTTATTTACTAGAAGAATACTGTGATGCAAACAGTCAAATGCCTTAGAGAGAGTGCAGAAAATACCAACTGGAACTATTTTATTATTTAGTGCTTGTAAAATCTGGTGAGTGAATGTGTAAATGGCATTCTCAGTAGAGCAACCCTTCTGAAAACAGAAACTGTGAATCGCTAAGAATACTATTGTTGCTAAAGTGAGATACTATTCTAGAATACATCATCATCTCAAAAATTTTGGAGAATGATGTCAGCAGTGAAATAGATCAGTAGTTATTTACGTCTCTCTTATCACCTTTCTTAAATAGGGGTTTAACAATGGCATTTATCAGTCTCCCTGGAAAAATACCCTTAGTTAGTCATGCATCACATATTTCAAGACTGGGCTTATTACATGGGAACAAATTTTTAGTATTCTATTGGAAACACCATCAAAACCAGATGAGGTTTTATCTTTTGAGAGAAAGTATAATTTTCTTAATTTCAGAAGGAAAGTTGGTGAAGTTCCATTTTCAACACACTACTGTGATTTTGCTCAACGTGTTTGTCCCTATGACTGCTGCTGTGTTATTCTGTGGCTCATTGTCCTATATCTCGCTTCACTACATTCCATGCTGCCGTAAGTTTGTTGTTGCATGTACTGATTTCTGATATTATGGGCATGTTCTTTGATTTTTTAATAACCTTTCTTGATAGTTTTGAGTATTTTTATAGTGTTCAACTACTGCAGAGGCCCTACATGTTCTTGCCAAAAGATATATTTTCCTTTTCCTTTCACAAGATACTGTAATCTCTCCAGTGATCCATGGGTTTTTACTTGGCTGATTAGTGTCCTTTCTGACTAGCTTATGCTGAAAACTATTTTCAAATAATGATATGAATTTATCATGGAATAGATTAAATTTTAAGTCAGCATTTGGTTCATTATAAATTACCTTCGATGTCATATTCTGTAAACTATTCTTAAAAACATTTGCCCTGAAGTCATCAATTATTCTAAATGATTTCCACTGAGGAGTATCCATACTTAGGCACTATGTTATGTATTCTAACTAACTGTGCATCATCGTCAGAGAGACCATTTGTTACTAGATGAACAGTTATTTTCTTACTTTGAGTTTCATCAAAGAAAACGTTATCAATTAGGGTCCTACTGTCTTTATCCACCCATGTTGGAAAGTTAATTACTGAGACCAAATTGTAGGATCCAAATACAGTTTCCATATCATTTTTCCTATCAGTGTCCTTCAGAAAATCTACACTGAACTCACCAGAGACTTGCTGCATCTCACAGATAGCACAGTAAGGAAGACAGATTATCTAAACAGTTCAAAATTTCCCAGTGGAGAACTACGTACAGCTACAAATAAAAGTGAACTTTCTTAGTATTAATTCACAAGCACAGACTTCTATGTGCTTAGCACTACAAAATCTATTTGTCTTAATGTTTCTGAGCTTGTTTTCTGTCTATATATGTGTAACAACTCCTTCTTTCCTATGTTATTTCTGCAAGAGTACGCTGCAATGTGTAATCTTAAGTAACTTATCTAACCCTGTTATTACGTAATGCTCAGTCAGGCACAGGATGTCTATCTTTTTAGAGCTCTCTAAATTTTCGAAACAGACAAGAAGCTCTTGTATCTTACTACTCATTCATCCAATATTTTGATAAAATAAGCTAACCTTACTTTTCTGTGTGTTATTAAGCATTTTGTGAGGCTCTTCTGATATTTTCACTTCTTTCATATCAGGGTGCCTGAATCACACGGCTCACAGCAATATTTGCTCAGGGCTGGTCAAGGTACTGCAGGAACTCCACAAAACTCATATTTGTGTGTATAGTTGCTACTCCTATTTCATCCAGGTCACACCTAAAGCGGTAATTACTGTTCTTAGCCAGGCTACTCCCTGCTCCACCAATTATAAGAACCTGATTTCCTTGCCAAAGCCTTTGCACGAATTACCCACACCCTCTGTTACCTGGGTAATGCTAGCTCTTGGCTTCACAATGCTTGTGACATGGTACCCTGTGTCTAATTTGTCCTCTATCATCTGGCCTACACCCCTCCCATGACTACTACCTAGCAGCAAGACTTTTTTTCCTACTCTCTTTCAGAACCAATCTACATTGAGTTTCTTTGCTAGAAGTCTGTTGCAGCCTACTGTGATGTACACCTGGAAGAGGCTCTGTTAATGGCTCTAGATTATTGTTTCATCTATAGGTTGATAATGAACTCTATTAACCCCTTCAAATTATGTTTCAAACAAATAATATTTTTTATTAATGGAAAACATCCTATAAAGAATGAAGTTACATGTAGACACATGAAGATAGCTTTTAAAGCTCAAAACTATGAGTTACAAAATTTTGAAGAGCAGCAATGATAAAATCCAAAGTATACTCATGCATTGTACTTTGACTAAAATATCCTCAAATTTGATGTCATTTTTAGTTTCTGTGTAGCTATGAAGTCCAACTATGTATTTCACAATGGTTTCCTGAGAACATTAATCTTGGAGGAGCTGGCTAGAGCACAGTGAATGTATTTATCCCATACCATTGGCAAGCACTTGTCACTCAACTGATTAACAGTCTCATCACTTTCAGTCTCTAATCAAGTAATATTAGATTCTTCTTCACTTTATGAGGTGCTAAATTTAACGTCAAACCCAGGACCACTATAGCAATTCTTTTCAGAAAGCACTGCCTAGTCAAAAATACAGGAGAATGGCTAAAAACACGTTATTTTGTTGTCAAATATCCAAAGCTGCACATAGTATAGACAATATCTAATAATGATCACCTCAACCAAAACACGACAGCCATGTTACAAATGAAGGGCCAGATGTGCTCAAGCAGATGAACACTTATCAGCACTGAAATGGATATAAATGGAGTTTTATTTTTTTGAAGGTCTGTTCTTAAGTTGTCCAAGTATACTAGGGATTTTAAGTTTCTGTCAAAATAATAAAAACAAAATAACTTGGGGTTTTGTGTTAAATGTTTAAGGCCTACAAGGTAAAGCAGGGATAGCCAAGATTTCAGCTCATGGGCCATGCCTGGGCCCGAGCACATTTTTCCCACTGCCACGCCACACTGTCTGAGCGCAAGGAGGGGGAAGAGGGGAAAACTGCAAACACGCCATATTTAAATGGCAGTGTGTTCGCACTACATACGACGTGGTTTTACATATCACATTTCTCAAAATCATAGATCACAAACAAAACAAATTTTCAGTGTTATTTAATTATTCTTGGTGCCCTGAAGACCCAATATAATTTTTACATGGTAAAAACAGTTGGTATAGGGACAGACACAAACAATTTCACAGAGTTTTGTACTCAAGTTGCCAAGTAATCTTTATTTAGTTTCATAATTGAAAAATTTGTTTCACACAAATATGTTGATCGAAATAGTAGCACTTTTGCACCCTTATCGAGACTTGGAAACTCTACTTGAGGATGCAATCTAGACATCCTGGACAGTTTTAACGTAAAAAGATTTGTCACTAAAACCAAAATTACCCAACAGGTCAATCAAATACATACGCATATGCATAGGGGTACTTTCAACTGAAATGGCAAACAGTCTCAAAACCAGCTTTAAAGCAGGCATATGGTTGACAGTGTTCTCAAAAACTTATGAAACTATTTTAATTCTTTCGGGGTCACAATGAATTCTTCAAACCTCTCATTTCCTATAATGCCAGTGAGCTTAGGGAACTGGTCTGTGTTTGTCAAAATGTGTCCCTTCTACAACACAATTTTCTTTTTAAATGCATCCCCATCAAATCATACAGAAGTTACCAAGCAATGTCTTACTGTGCTCAGTGGGCAGTCAAGTCCACTTAAAATGTGAATTCTGCAAACCATTATGGATGTTCTAATTTTCATTCCTGTACTTCTTTTTCCTTCATAACTTCAACAATAGAGAGTTTTAAATAGAAAAATTTTTCCAGGCATGCCCCTTGACTTAACCAACCTACTCTGCATTAATATATGATGCCTCCATACACTTACTTCATTTCCACTGCAAACTGTTGCAACTGACAATGGAACAATGCATGTGACTTCAGAAATTTTACTATTCGTAGCATCAAGCTCTTCATAATTTTTTGCTCTTTCATTGTCAACTACATCTTTAAATTCTTTCTGCATGGTACTGTAATGTTGTTTCATAGTAAATATGCAGTACCCGTTGCTTATGCAAATTTAGAATTCTCATCCACCTCTTCTATCATTCCCATTCATTTTAAAGGATTGTGATGGCAGATTGCTACATCGTGTCTTTTGTGCAGACACCGAAGCTGTCAATGTCCATACAACAAGCGAACAGCAAAGGGTAAACAACGCTGATACCACAATTCTGCTAAACTCAGAGAGCTGCACTGCCAAACTCAAGAGAGTTGCACCGGCCGAAAAATGCCACACCGCAATGCTAAATGAAATGTCGAGCTTTCCCGGGTACTGCTGAGAAGGACCAAGCAAAGTCAAGTAATAGGCAGGGCCTTGGCCCGCACAAGGCCTGCACAGAGTGCACGTGTGAAGTTTGGCACGTCATGGCCAGCCTTGTGGTAAAGTGTACTGTGTGTACCTAAAATGGCAGGTCTGAGTCATGAAAGATATTCTTTAGGGACACAATTCCTTTCATTATTTAGTGGTGAAGCAACTTCATATACCACTAGGATAGAGGACTTTGTCAAATGTCTGATTTTGTGTTGAAGGCAATTTGTCTTCTGTTTTCAAATTTAGACCCCATTATACTGAAGTACAGATGGGTCTGTGGCATAAAGTCTCAGAAGAGAACTTTGAATTTATGACAATGCTCACTTTTTAAAAACTTTCAATAGTGTCCAGTTGTCAAGTCGCTATTTTTTTTAATTGATTAGATTTAATATGTACAATAAAAATGAATTTTTTAATGAAGTAAATAAATATGATGTGAATAATTATAACACAATTCAGAGGAATATTTTCATTTTCAACATAACACTGAAAAACAACGAAGAAAGACAAAATAGGAATATACAGTGCTTCAAAAATAGGTCAAAAGAATACGAAAATTGATAAAAAGTAACACCATAACTGTAATAAAATAACACCATAACTGTAATAAAATAACACCATGACTGTAATAAAATAACACCATAACTGTAATAAAATAACACCATAACTGTAATAAAATAACACCATAACTGTAATAAAATAACACCAAAATTGTTCATACAATAAAAGAATTTTTTCCTGTCCCTGTCTACAGACAATTTCCCAGTTAACTTATGAAATTATTTGTGTCAATTCTTGATACAGATGTGAAAGCCCTTAAGTGACCCCCCCCCCCCCCCCCCCCCAAAAAAAAAAAGACACACACGATCAGACACACACACACACACACACACACACACACACACACACACACAAAACACACACACACATCCATATTTCGCCTACATTTCCTATACTAGGTTTTACTTCGTCCACTTTCCGTTCATTAGCAATTCCAACTTCTCACATCTTTGACTATCATTTTATACTGATATTTAGTTCTTGATTCCCCCGTCTTATCCTAATATGTGACTCTAGACACAGAACTCTACATAAATTTTACACCCAATCCTAGAAAGCTCCTCTCCCTACCTCCTCCCAATGGTTAGTCTATTTCATGTAAGATAAGGAAACTTTATTAGCATTGAGCAAAAAATGTTACTATTTTTAGTGACTCAGCTCTCCTTAAATTTTAACATTCCTTTTGCTTTTAAATAAACTAAAATCAATGTAATATTACTGGTGAATTGCTTTTACTGTTAAAGCATGAACTTTTTGCAATTTCCTTCCCAAATTGTATATCCAGATAAAAAGTGACTAATGGAGTCCTGCAACTCAAGGGGAAAAAATAGCCAAACAGTGGAGG
The DNA here is from genome assembly GCF_023864345.2 of Schistocerca serialis cubense. Taxonomy (NCBI): domain Eukaryota; kingdom Metazoa; phylum Arthropoda; class Insecta; order Orthoptera; family Acrididae; genus Schistocerca; species Schistocerca serialis. Next base: position 51,633 of record NW_026048476.1, read on the forward strand.
GATAAAAAAAAGTTATGTTGTGATTTTAAACTGCAAGTGGGTGTGTACATTAGTTTCACTTCATTCCCGGGCATAAAGAATCAGTTGTACATTTGGAGAAATGAGGCATAGAAATAAAGTTGGTTTGTAACATGAGAAAACAGATAGTACTTGATGAAAAACAAGGGCATACACTTACTGAAAGCTGGTGGCTTTTAATTCAGGATTCTATATACCATATTATTCCCCACTCTTTTAGCTACAAAACACTATTTTTCACCATAATCTATGGTGGTGGTCCTTTATGCCTGCATGATACCACTCTACTGGTCAACATCAGAGTCAACGTCTTCCTGCATCCATAGCTTCCCTATCATCCATGTACTGCTTTCCCAAAGAGCGCATCCTCCATTGGGCCACACAGATGGAAGTCAGAAGGCGAGAGATCTAGGCTGTAGGGTAGATGAGGAATGGTCCAATGAAGTTTTGTGAGCTTCTCTTGGGTGCACAGACTTGTGCTAGACCTTGCATTGTCATGGGAGAGGAGGAGGGAGGAGGGAGGAGGGAGGAGGGAGGAGGGAGGAGGGAGGAGGGAGGAGGGGGAGGAGGAGGGAGGAGGGGGAGGAGGAGGGAGGAGGGGGAGTTCATTTGCATTTTTGTGCAAAAAATGTGCTGACATTGTTTCTTCAGATCCCTGAGAGTAACACAGTAACCCTTGAAGATTATTGCACATGAGGGAGACCATAAAACAGAATAACCCCTTCAGTGTCCCAGAAGACTACCGTCATGACTTTACCAGCTGAGGATGTGGCTTTGAACATTTTCTTCAGAAGACAGATGGTGTGGTGCCACTCCATGAATAGCCATTTTGTTTCTGATTAGATGTTTCATCACCTGAGACTGACATTCAACAATAAATTGTCACGCTCAATCCTGTAATGTGGAAGCAACTCTGAACAAATGGTTCTTCACTGCTGTGGACTTTTGTTAGGCAGGGAGGGACCAAAGGGTACACACATTTGAATATCCACACTGGTGGATGAGTGTTTCAACACTACCAATGGAGACGTCCAGCTGAGCAGAGAGGTGTTTGATTGTGATCCACTAATCACATCAAATGAGAGTGTTTGCACATTCCAGCACTGCAGGAGTCAGAGCTGTGTACAGCTGGCTGGAAACCAGGAGATCATACAGGTTTCGGCAACCTTGTTGCGATGACGACACTTCACACAATGACTCACCATGATTGTGTTCACTGCCAGGCTTCCATAGAAATTCTGCAAATGCTTATGAATATCTGCGATGCTCTTGTTTCTCGTCAAAGGAAACCCAATGACAGCTCTCTGCTTGAAATGCACCACCATTAAAGAGGCCACTCTGAAGGCTTCCTATAGTGCCGCCACCTATCAGAAGTTCATGAAACTACAGGGACTGAAGTGGGAATATTTCCTGGTGTCTTACAGAAAGTTCCACATTTTTTCAACCAAAACTGGCTGGGGAAAAAAAGTGTTGCATTACTTACTGAACAACCCTCGTATACTTCCTCATGATTAAAGATAGGATATATTCTATTTATTGGTCTATTTTGGTGTTATTTTTTGCCAATTACAATGTTATTTTCTGAAAGCTTGTTTTTCAAGTGCATTTTTAATTGATTTCAGAATTATATCTCCAATAAAAATATATATCTATGAAATACATTACTTTATTGTCATTGCATATTTAATTAATTTCCATTATTGGAAAAAAACAAACTACATATTAAATCTATTAAATCTAATGAAAAGGAAAGCTGATACTCACCATATAGCAGAGATGCTGAGTTGCAGATAGGCACAACAAAACAACTGTCACAAATTCGCTTTTGGCCAGTACGGCCTTCATCAAAAATAAGACACCACACACACACACACACACACACACACACACACACACACACACACAGAGCTGCAATCTCTGGCAACTGAAGCCGCACTGTGAGCAACAACACCAGTGCATGGTTGGTTGGTTGGTTGTTTTGGGGAAGGAGACCAGACAGCGTGGTCATCGGTATCATCAGATTAGGGAAGGATGGGGAAGGAAGTCGGCCGTGCCCTTTCAGAGGAACCATCCCAGCATTTGCCTGGAGTGATTTAGGGAAATCACGGAAAACCTAAATCAGGATGGCCGGACGCGGGATTGAACCGTCGTCCTCCCGAATGCGAGTCCAGTGTCTAACCACTGTGCCACCTCGCTCGGTACCAGTGCATGACTGGAGTGCCAACTGGGTGGGGGTAAGGAGGAGGCTGGGGCACGGGGGGAGGGGGGGGGTTGAGGGATAGTGGGGGGGGGGGGGGGGGGGAGTGGACAGTGAATTGCTGCTGGGGAGCATGCAGGGATGAGGTGCAGAGAGGGTAGGGCAGCTATGTGCAGTCGGGAGGTTAGATGGGGCAGAGGACTGGTGATGGGGTGGCGGAAAAGGAGAGAAATAAAAAAACTTGGCGGTATTGTGGAATGAGGTCTGTGTAGTGCAGGAATGGGAACTGGGAAGGTGCTGAATGATGATTGAGGAAAATGGCTAACAAAGGTTGAGGCCAGGAGGGTTATGGGAATGTAGGATACAATGCAATGGAAGTTCCCATCTGTGCAATTCAGAAAAGCTGGTGTTGGTGGGAAGGATCCATATGGCACAGGCTGTGAAGCTGTCATTGAAATGAAGGATGTTATGTTGAGCAGCGAGCTCTGCAACAGGGTTGTCCACTTGTTTATTGGCCACAGTTTGTAGGTGGCCATTCATGTGGACAGACAGCTTGTTGGTTGTCATGCCTACATAAAATGCAGCACAGTGGTTGCAGCTGAGCTACTACATCACATGACTCGTTTCACAGCTAGCCCTGCCTTTGATGGAATAGGTGATGTTTGTGACTGGACTGGAGTAGGTGGTGGTGGGAGAATGTATGGGACAGGTCTTGCATCTAGGTCTGTTACAGGGATATGAGCCATGAGGTAAGAAGTTGGGAGCAAGGGTTGTGTAGGAATGGATGAGTATATTGTGCAGGTTCAGTGGACTGCAGAATACCATTGTGGGATGGGTGGTAAGGATAGTGGATAAGACATTTCTCATTTCAGGGCATGACGAGAGGTAGTCAAAACCCTAGCGGAGCATGCAATTCAGTCGCTCCAGTCCTGGGTGGTACTGAATTATGAGGGGAATGCTGCTCTGTGGCCAGATGATGAGACTTTGGGAGGTGGTGAAAGACTGGGAAGGTATGGCACGAGAGATTTGTTTTTGTACAAGGTTGGGAGCATAATTACAATCTGTAAAAGCTCCAATGGGACCCTCGGTATATTTCGAAAGGGACCTCTCGTCACTGCAGATGCAACATCCACAGTTGGCTAGGCTGCATGGAAGGGACTTCTTGGTATGGAACAGGTGCTCCCCAGCAGCACTTCACTGTCCCGCACCCCCAACCTGCTATCCCTCATCCTCCCCACCCCAGCCTCCTCCTTACCCCCACCCAGTCACAACTCCCATCATGCACTGGTGCTGCTGCTTGCAGTGTGGCTTCAGTTGCCAGAGACTGCACTCGTGTGTGTGTGTGTGTGTGTGTGTGTGTGGGGGGGGGGGGGGGGGGGGGCGCGCGCGCGAGTGCGTCGTTCATGTTTGATGAAGGTCATACTGGCCGAAAGCTAATTTGTGACTTTTTTTCTTCTTCTTCCTTTCCCCCCCCCCCAGAATCTCCACTATATGGTGCTTAGCAACTTTATTTTTAATAACATTGTTACATTCCATCCAGGATTTTCCTTTCAAAAGAAGCAACTGTTATAACTTCACAGTTATCTTTCAATGTATTATGGTGCTGAACTTTCAACATTTCACTTAAAGGTTATGCAACACTTCAGAATATATCGCAGATGCTTGCTATCCCAGGTATACATACCAGGCTCTTTGTTATGTGATCATTAATACATCTACATCCATACCCTGGAAACAACTGTTAAATCATGGAGGAGGAGAAAGAGTACGATGAGGAGATTAGTATTTAATGTCCGTCAACAACGAGGTCATTGGATATGGAGCACAAACTCAGATTAGGGAAGGAACCATCACAGCATTTGCCTGAAGTTATCTTACGTAAACATGGAAAACCCAAATCAGGATGAGCGGATACAAGTTTGAACCATTGTTGTCCCGAATGCAAGTCCAGTGTGCTAACCATGGCACCACCTCGCTTGCTTTTAAATCATGGAAGGGTACTTTGTACGATACCACTTATTAGAGCCCATTCCCTTTCCATTCTCATAAGGACAAGGGAAAGAACGATAAAACTCCATTGGGTGCACCGTGATAAATCGTCTAATCTCACCTTTGCAATCCCTATGACGGTGATAAGTAGGGGGCCATATTATATTCCTAGAGTCATCATTTAATACTGGCTCTTGAAACTTTGTAAGTAGGCTTTCATGAAACAATCTGCATCTATCTGGAAGAGTCTGCCTGTTCGGGTTTCCCAACATCTCTGTGATACTCTTAGGTGTGTCAAACAAACACATGACTATTCTTACTGAACTTCTTTGTGTACATTCAATATCCATGCTAGTCCAATTAGATACAGGTCCCACACCTGTGAGCAAAATTGTAGGATGAATCACATGAATATTTTGAAACCAATTTTCTTCAGAGACTGACTGTATTTCCTAGTTTTCTGCCTACAAATCTAACTCTGACATACTAACAAGCCTATGCGATTGTTCCATTTCCTATTCCTACAAACTAATACAAGGTACTGATCGATTCCACTAGTGACTCTTGCAGATTTTATAGCAATAGGATACTATGCTTTTCATTTTGAAAAGTACAAAGTTCAACATTTATGAACATTTAAAGCAGGCTGCCAATCTTTACGCCACATTGAAATCTTCTCCAAGATGTGACTCAACATAGTAGTTTTCTTTGAACAGTATTTCATTATAGAAAACTGCAACATCTGAGGTTACTATCACTGTTTTCTGAAAGGTCATTAATATACAATATGTACAGAAACAGTCCCAGCACACTTCCATTCGGCTTGTCTTAACTTATTTCTGCACCTGTCAATAACCATCCACCCAAGGTAACATGCTGCATTCCTTCCATCAACAAATCGTCAAAAGTAGCCACAAATTTCACTTGATACCTCATATGATCATACATCTGGTAATAAACGTAGGTGTGGTAATGAGTTGATGGCTTTTTGGAAGTCAAGAAATATCACATCTATGAGACTACCTTAATCCATGGTTTTCAGGTGACTCATTACATCTAAGCTCACAATATATTACAAGATTCTGCAACAAACAGATATCAAGAATATTGGATGATAGTATTGTGAATTACTTCTGCTACCTTTCTTGTGCAGTAATATGTGACCTATGCTTTCTTCCAATCACAAGGCACTGTCTTTTGTTCTAGGGACCTACAGTATGTTGTGGTTAAAAGAGTACCTAATTCATCTGAAAATTTGGTGTAGAAACTTGTTTTCATCGAACCCCAGAGCTTTATTTAATTTAAATGATTTCAATCTGTTCTCAACCCCACTGACACATCTATTTTGCTCAACTAGAGCAAGAATTAAATGGGAACAATACTCCTGGATTTTCCTTCGTAAACGAACATATGGAAACACATTTCAGTGTTTTTGCTTTTGCTTTGCCACTCTCAATTTCAGTTGACTGTCTTGTCCACAAATGTATGAACAATAACTTTGGTGTCACTACCTGCCCTAACATATGAATGTAATTTCTTTGGGTGCTGTGAGAGATCTTCATATAATATTTTGCTACAGTAGTCATTGCATTCTTCTCCACTGCCCTTTTGACAGCAAAACACATTTCATTCAGATCTCCCTACCTATAACTTTATGCTTTGTATTATACTTATCATGCAGTAGTCTCTGTTTCTTTAGAAGTTTCTTTACAGTGACTGAAAACCCTGGGCAGTACCACCAGTAATGAACTGTTCTATTTGGTACACATCTATATACTGCATATTCAACTAGTCTTTTAAATTGATCCACAGTTCCTCTATATGTCCCTCTGTTGAACTAAATGAAATTCCTCATCAACGTATGACATTACTGCATCTTTATCTAGTCTGCTGAACACATAAATGATTCTGTTTTAGCTGCTCTTTGTACTTTGGTAGTCACTGTTGCTAAAATTCATCACGGTTACTGATAACAGTTTCAATGTGGGCATCCTCAAAGAAGTCATGTCTACCTCTTTGTATCCTATTTATTTCTATCATGAGCAGGTTTCTGAACTATCCATCTTAAGTAGTTTTCAGAGAACACATTTATCAATATTTTGCAGAATGTATTGTCACATACACCACCTACAAAACCGTAGCCATAACAAATGATTACTGGATGATTACAGTCACCTCCAATGCTGGAAGTACAACTGGGGAACTTGTACACTGGCTAATAATTGTGCTTGGGTCTGGTGGCTGATACAAAGATCCACTTATAATTGTATGTCCATTATACGGAGCCTTGCCCAAGCAATCTTGCATACAGCTTCCATTTCTATCTCAGTGAATTTGAGATTCTTGTCTACTGTGACAAACAGACCACCTCCACTATAGTTCACGCACGATACGGTGGCTAATGTGCAGAGACCAATTTTCATCCAAAGTGCTGGGTGAGTTTATTCGTTTGTTCGGAAGGGGAGGCTGACAGTGTCTGAACCCTTTTGGCCGTTCGGCGATTATAGACTCTAGATGCAGCCCTGCAATCTTTCTCAAATGATTTTACAGAAACTATTCGGTAAAGAAAATTCATTTTGCTTTACTTATAGCTTTATATGTCAGGTTGATGGTGACATGCCCATCATTTCGTAAATGGTCATAGTCATTGTGATATTTAAGTGAAAGTAAGACACTGCATGTATATGAAAAAGTTTGCAATGAAACGCAGATGTCGCTATGATTTTGCGTTTGGTGCATACTACATAATATGTTGCAGCATATGGAATTTAGCTAATGTATTGATTTTTCATTAGACTTGGGTGGAGGTCTCCCTCCCACCAATCTTGAGAAATTTGATCTGACATAGCACACTCATTTGTGATTGCGGTGCGCCAGTTATAAAGCCAGAGCAAAATATCCAAAGCATTCCTCATATTTCATAAACAGTTTTCAGATATCGAAATGAGATTTGGGCAAATGATAGGATGCAAAGAGGACAGTATTTTGCTGTAAGGGTATGTATTAAGCAAAATTTCATTATCTACCATGTTATTCCACTAACTACAGACTTTTTCGATGAAAGAATGCAATTTTTAAGGGCCACCAATAGCTGGTGAAACAAGAAATACTAAGGGTTTTGGAAAAACTTAACTGAAGACATTACACATTTATTTTGTACCACAAAAGTGCTTTTTCATAAGCCACATTAGTACTCTACCTTAACTATGTTCCTACAAACCCCAAAGCCAAAATCTCCATTCATCAATGTCTACCTCCTCCGCTCCCTACATAATTTGGTAGCCCCAGATCACTAAAGTTTGAGAAATGATTTCTTCCTTTTATCTAGTAGTAGTAGTAGTAGTAGTAGTAGTAGTAGAAGAAGACACAGTCGAACTCAGTTAATCATCTTAAACGAAAGCTTTAAAATAAAAGCACATTAATTTGGCAAAAGAATGGGATGAGTTTGTAAAAATATGAAACATCAGTAAGTAAATGAAGTAGTCACCAAGAATATTGAGCCAAGGGATACATACACAGCATGACAGACTGAAAGAAAATCAGTGTGAAAACAGGGAATCTACACTGCTGCTTATTAAAATTCCAACACCAGATAAGATGGAAAATAACAAAATTTTACATACTGTGTGAATACAGTATGGCATGAAGAATACACGATTACATTTATAGGTGATTTGAGGATATATAGGTGTAAAATGTAGGATACAGAGCTGCCTCTTCTGGCAGCAAACATAGCTTGTAAAAGGCGTGAGTTGATCTGAGCTTGGAAGAAAGATACAGATATATATGACATTCCATACTGCTCAATATTCCACCAGAGTTCATCAATCACATAGGCCGGCAAGTGGTGATATGTCAGTCTCTCAGCAATGCATGACCATACGTTTTTAATAGGAGAGAGATCTGGAGAATGTGCTGGCAAGGTAGGTCCAGACAGCACAGGCATAATGCAGTCTTGCTTTTGCTTGTTAAAGATATGCCACAAAGCCCTCTACAAGGGGAGACAGCCACAGGCCTTCAGACATCAGAAATTTAACATCTGCTGTTCAAATTAGCAGCTATGCAAACCTGAGTTGTGTATCTAGTGCCGCCTGATACAATCGCAAAGTATTAGGCACATATCACTAAGTTCAATCCGGCAACATTTGTTCTTCTCGGATGCTCCACAAAAAGATACAGACACTGTGATGCTTTATGCAGAACTGGGACTCACTCCTTTCTCTGCTGCCATGTCCAGGGAAGTTGCAAGAATGGTTGCCATATTAACAGGCTGGTTGAACTCCCCACAATCCTGCCCATATCAAAACGGTACATGTTGACAGACGTTTCTCCTTCTTACATAGAGCATAACACAACTTCCTCACCAACAACCAATACTCAAACGTGATTTCTGAACGAGAAATCCCTATGTACAGATAACATTACTAAAACTTCATGTGGCTCTGCATATCCTGACACATCATGCCACTGTGTCATTTGTTAGATGTTGCCTTCATACTGTTACAATTTTATTGGCTGACAGTGTAAAGGAAGAAACACTGTATATAACAAAATGAACAATATTTGCAATTTATTTGGTGTATTATTGAAAGGGTGCAGATTAATTGTAATTCACTCCATCTCACTGTCACACATCTCTCACTTATTGCTTTCCTTATTACATACCAAATAAGAAATGTTTTCCCCTGAAGATCAAGATTTAGTTGGTCTTTTTCTATTTTATTATTAACCACATTTTGTATAATTAATATGTCATGGATACGTTGCACTTGAGTGTTTCAAATTTTCATACCCTCCTTATTTCTGACTACTGCATAAATTATTCATTTCCTTTGTTCAAGAGCACTTACACAGTTGCATTATATCCTATTCACAATATAAATATTCCAAAAATAGAAAGCTCTTGCATATGATTGTATGCTTATGTGTAACACAAACGCAGAAAGATGCATATGATTATACACTATTGTGTAGCACAAATGCAAAAAGAAAAAGATAAGAACATATTAAACTACCTTATCTTGTGACTCTACTTCATGTTCCTTATCTCTTTCAACTGGTTTGCAAAGCGTTGCTTTTGATTTGATGAGGATATGCCGATGTAATTTTTCCACAAAATTTAAGGATTTTCTCAGACCTTTTGTCTTCAACATGTCTTCAATGTATTTACGGTATGGATTTATTGGCGACGGTTTTTTGCTGTGTGTCGCAGGATACGATTTGTTAATTGAACTAGAATAATATTCCATTACATTTTCCTCCTCATCACATGAGTTTGTTGAACCATGAGATGATATATTTGAATTATTTGAATCTGATGGACTGCTAGTTTCGACATCAAATTGAATCCTGTTTTTGTTCTTGGGGATCACCTTCCTCGGAGGTGATGTGGACCTGCAAAACACAGCCCAGACTAACAATTGTATTTAATAAAATGAGCACTATATCTACTGGATACTACAGATTACCATAGTAAAAAGTTCTGTAGTTCTGTGAATATTAAAACCTTCTAGCCTAAAAATTTGAAGTCAAAATAATAAAAACAACACTAAATAATAACAAAAAATGATGATAATAATCAAAATTACCTAGTATTTTGCTCTTGTGAGGTGCTGGGCTCTTCACTTGTAGATGTGTCAGTAGCTATGCCTGATGTATTATCATCTTCACCAACATGAGGCCAGTTTATGCCTTTCGACTCTAATCGTAACAACAGTTTGCCCAAAATTATTAATACTAGACGCTGATGTTTAGTCATGTTGTACCAAAGACACATGGCCTGCAAAAAGAAAAAAAAATAATATAAATGCATGGGGAAAATATAATCAACTATCAGGCTACATTCTATCTAGCAAAATCATTAACCAGTTGCAGTAGTAGTAGTAATAGTAGTAGTTGTTGTTGTAATGTGCTTCCTGTTTGCTTTAGAAAACTCAGTGGTGTTATTAATGCCAACCCAATAAGAACTGCTTAAAAAAAAAATAATAATAATAATAAACCCGTGGAGGCCTGGGAAAAGAATAGGCCTCTGTTATGTTCTGCCAGTCGTAAAAGGCGACGAAAAGAACAAACCACTAATAGGGCTAACCCCCCTTTTAGTGTGATTAGTTGGTTCAGGACAGAACTAATGAAGCCTCGGACAAGCGCTGTCATGGTCGGGGACAATGCTTGAACCCTATGCCTGTCCACAATGGTAACGACACTGCTAGCCACACAGAAAATGATTTAAATACAAATAGAGATGTTTTGCAGGATATGCTTCCTCCAACCACTCTAGAAGGAAAACAAAGACAGAGGATGAGATGGTCAGATGAAGTTAACTGACACCTCATGTTCTGTTATTACCAAGCAACAAACTTAGGAACCAACACAACTGGATACAGATCACAAGTATACACAACATTTATTACCAGATACCCAGAATTAAAATTTTTAACAGAACGACTAGCTGACCAGATCCGTGTAATAATCAAAAATAACAGGATACCCAAGTCAGAATTAGAAAACATCAAACAATAAGTACAACAAATACTAGAACAAAATAATGTGCAATCAGAAGAAGAAGAAAATACAGTAATGGACTCAAACATCCCAGAGCAAACAAACAAAGAACAATACGCATCAATTAAACAATCAGAGGAAAACAAAATCTTAAGACAGCCACCAGAACAAGCACAAATAGAACACGAAGTGAGACACATGTTAGATAGAGAAGAAAAATTTCAGCTGACATATATAGAATACAAAGACACAAATACAGACATTAGACCATTCTTGCATAGACCACCAAATAACCCACAAGTCGAAACAACAATAACAACTATCAACACAATCATACACAACAAAATAAATGAAAATACAACTATGGAAGAGTTACAACTACTGGTTTATATAGGCGCACTCACTACACTAAATATACACACTAGGCAGAGATCAGAACCAACCAACACACAGAAGAAACCCACAAAACCAGCATGGCAACACAGGCTACAGATCAGAATAGAAAAACTGAGAAAAGACATCGGACAGCTAACACAATTTATAAGAAATGAAATGTCAGACAAAAAACGAAAAATGTTAGGTAAAATCTCACAACAAGAAGCGATAGAGCAATTAGATGAAAAGAAGCAGAAATTACAAGCATTGGCCAAACAACTTAGAAGATACAAAAAAAGTGAAAATAGAAGGGAAAAAAAAAACATTCAACACAAACCAAAAGAAATTTTACCAGACAATAGATAACACACACATTAAAATAGACAATCCACCAAACATAACAGACATGGAACACTTCTGGAGCAACGTTTGGTCAAACCCGGTACAACATAAGAGGCATGCACGGTGGATACAAGCAGAAACAGACACATACAAGATGATACCACAAATGCCTGAAGTGATAATTTTGCAACATGAAGTCACCCAAGCAATTAATTCTACTCACAATTGGAAAGCCCCTGGAAAAGATAAAATAGGAAATTTCTGGCTAAAGAAGTTCACATCAACACATTCCCATCTAACAAAATTATTTAACAGTTACATTGCAGACCCATACACATTCCCTGATACACTTATACATGGAATAACTTATCTGAAACCTAAAGATCAAGCAGACACAGCAACCCCAGCTAAATATCGCTCCACAACATGCCTACCAACAATATACAAAATATTAACTCCAGTCATTACACGGAAATTAATGACACATACAACACAGAACAAAATTATAAATGAAGAACAAAAAGTCTATTGCAAAGGAGCACGAGGATGTAAAGAGCAACTGATAATAGATGCAGAGGCGACATATCAAGCTAAAACTAAACAAAGGTCGCTACAATACGCATACATTGATTACCAAAAAGCTTTTGATAGTGTACCCCACTCATGGTTACTACAAATATTGGAAATATACAAAGTAGATCCTAAATTGATACAGTAATGAAAAATTGGAAAACCACACTTAATATCCAAACAAATTCAAATAATATCACATCACAGCCAATACAGATTAAGCGTGGAATATACCAAGGAGACTCATTAAGTTCTTTCTGGTTCTGCCTTGCTCTGAACCCACTATCCAACATGCTAAATAATACAAATTATGGATACAATATTACTGGAACATACCAACACAATATCACACATTTGCTATACATGGATGATCTAAAACTACTGGCAGCAACAAATCAACAACTCAACCAATTACTAAAGATAACAGAAGTATTCAGCAATGATATAAATATTGCTTTTGGAACAGACAAATGTAAGAAAAATACCATAGTCAAGGGAAAACACACTAAACAAGAAGATTACATATTGGATAACCACAGCGACTGCATAGAAGCGATGGAAAAACAGATGCCTATAAATATCTAGGATACAGACAAAAAATAGGAATAGATAATACAAATATTAAAGAAGAACTAAAAGAAAAATACAGACAAAGACTAACAAAAATACTGAAAACAGAATTGACAGTAAGAAACAAGACAAAAGCTATAAATACTTATGCTATACCAATATTGACCTACTCATTTGGAGTAGTGAAATGGAGTAACACAGACCTAGACGCACTCAATACACTTACACGATCACAATGCCACAAATATAGAATACATCACATACATTCAGCAACTGAAAGATTCACATTAAGCAGAAAGGAAGGAGGAAGGGGATTTATCGACATAAAAAACCTACATTATGGACAGGTAGACAATTTAAGAAAATTCTTTCTAGAACGAGCAGAAACTAGAAAAATACACAAGGCAATCACTCATATAAATACATCGGCTACACCACTGCAATTTCATAACCACTTCTACAACCCTTTAGATCACATAACATCAACAGATACGAAGAAAGTAAATTGGAAAAAGAAAACACTACATGGCAAGCACCCGTATCACCTAACATAGCCACACATCGATCAAGACACATCCAACACATGGCTAAGAAAAGGCAATATAGACAGTGAGAAGGAAGGATTCATGATTGCAATTCAGGATCAAACAATAAACACCAGATATTACAGCAAGCATATTATTAAAGATCCCAATACCACAACAGATAAATGCAGACTTTGCAAACAACAAATAGAAACACTAGATCACATCACAAGCGGATGTACAATACTAGCAAATACAGAATACCCCAGAAGACATGACAATGTAACAAAAATAATACATCAACAGCTTGCCTTACAACATAAACTTATAAAACAACACATTCCCACATACAAGTATGCACCACAAAATGTACTCGAGAGCGATAAATACAAATTATACTGGAACAGAACCATTGTAACAGATTAAACAACACGACATAACAAACCTGACATCACACTCACCAATAAAAAGAAGAAATTAACACAACTAATCGAAATATCCATACCCAATACAACAAATATACAAAAGAAAACAGGAGAAAAAATTGAAAAATACATCCAACTGGCTGAGGAAGTCAAGGACATGTGGCATCTGGATAAAGTTGACATTATACCAATTATACTATCAACTACAGGAGTCATACCACACAATATCCACCAGTACATGAATGCAATACAGCTACATCCAAACTCATATGTACAACTACAGAAATCCGTAATTATTGATACATGTTGAATTACCCGAAAGTTCCTAAATGCAATATAACATAAACCGTACAGTTAAAAGGAAGTCACACTTGATCAAGGTCCGCGTCACTTTCCATTTTTGACCAGACATAACGTCTGAGAAAAGAAAGAAATAATAATAATAATAATAATAATAATAATAATTAGAAAAGTAAAAATGATGAAGTGAAAGACTGATGAAACATGAAACTGATATATAAAAAGTAAAAGTTACATATATGATCAGATGGTTATGATGCAATGCATTTGTTGTCAACAGCATAATTAGTAATTCTTTCTTTAATAAAGTGATCAAATTTCCAGTCAAACCATTTAATGGCTTCTGATCAGCATACAGACCACACTTATTAAAATGTGATGCACTGTTACAGTTGACAAACCTTCATCACATTCTGATGATTCTTTCTGATAAAGAGTGAAGCACTAGCTGTAAAAGCAGTACCCTATGTACAAGCAAGTTAATACTGTATTATTTTGACTAATTTGCTGAATGTGTATACCGTGGTTGGTTGTCAGTTCAAATAAAGCAAAGATCGTTCTCATTATTTTTCAAGAGGAATTGAGGACTGGTGCTGATATCTTGTCCTTAAAATACGAGGTCAAGTTGCTGAAGTTTCCTCGTTTGTCCACTACCTTACAAAACTTCATTCTCCTCAAAAAAGTGGTTTGACAAACCATCGCCAATATCATAACAGAAGTACCAATTCCAAAGTACGAATAGGCAGACATCACCATACGCCCCTTTCATGAAATAGATGAAGTATGTTGTATTTCCATCGAGTGTCATATGCTTTCTCCAAGTCATAAAACAAACAGAAATCTTATACCTCACATGGTACTGATCCTCCCAATGGGAACTCCATTTATGAATGGTGTAAATGTTTCGACAACAGCAGCTGTTCAGTTCGTTTGTGCCTCAATCAGTAGTTAAGTTAATGTTCACTTCTTTCCTCACGGTAAGTCAACAATTTAGTTTATCTTGATAAGCTGGAAAACATTTTAATTCACATACTGATGGGAATGATCAAGAATGCTATATACACACACATCCAACAAGACAGCATACTGCAGCAGTACCCTTAAAAGGTCTGGTATTTCCTTTCTGAGCAATTCCCCGGTCAGTGGAAATGTCACACTGAGCCCACTGAATGGTTATCTCATTCACCAGCTGACACCTTTTTATTTTACTTCAAGAAATTCATTAAATAAAAAGATTTCACACCTCCCTTACTGCCTAGAATCACTGTATCCAAAACAAGAACAAGAATAACAGTTCAGGGCATTAAGCCCAATGTCCAACAACCAGTTTAATAAGAAATCAAATTTAGACGGACTATATCAAACGATGGAAAATCCAGGATGGAATGTAACAACACGAGAGGAGGAAAGTTGCTACTCACCATAGAGTGGAGATGCTGAACCGCGATAGGCACAATAAAAAAATTCACACAATCAAGGCTTTCGGCCATTAAGGCTTTTGTCAGCAGTAGACACACATACACACACGCACACACAAACTCACACAAGTGCAACTTGCACACACATCTGCAGTCTCAGAGAACTGAAACTGCACTGCGAGCAGCAGCACCAGCGCATGATGGGAGTGGCGACTGGGTGGGGGTAAGGAGGAGGCTGGGGCGGGGAGGGGTGGGATAGTATGGTGGGAGTGGCGGACAGTGAAGTGTTGCAGTTTAGACAGAGGGTAGGAGAGAAGGTGTGGAGGGGGGAGGGGGTAAGTAGTGGAAAGGAGAGAAATAAAAATAAACATAAAAGAAATTAAAACACTGTGTGTGGCGGTGAAATGAAGGCTGTGTAGTGCGGGAATGGGAACAGGGAGGGGGCTGGATGGGTGAGGACAGTGACTAACAAAGGTTGAGGCCAGGAGGGTTACAGGACCATAGGATGTATTGCAGGGAAAGTTCCCACCTGCGCAATTCAGAAAAGCTGGTGTTGGTGGGAAGGATCCATATGGCACAGGCTGTGAAGCAGTCACTGAGATGAGGGGATCATGTTTGGCAGCATGTTCAGCTACAGGGTGGTCACCTTGTTTTTTGGCCACAGTTTGTCGCTGGCAGTTCATGTGGACAGACAGCTTGTTGGTTGTCATGCCTACATGCCTACATAGAATGCAGCACAGTGGTTGCAGCTTAGCTTGTAGATCACATGACTGGTTTCACAGGTAGCACTGCCTTTGATATGATAGGTAATGTTAGTGACCGGACTGCAGTAGGTGGTGGTACGAGGATGTATGGGACAGGTCTCGCATCTAGGTCTATTACAGGGGTATGAGCTATGAGGTAAGGGATTGGGAGCAAGGGTTGTGTAAGGATGGACGAGTATATTGTGTAGGTTCGGTGGACGGTGGAATACCACAGTTGGAGGGGCGGGAAGGATAGTGGGTAGGACATTTCTCATTTCAGGGCACAATGAGAGGTAATTGAAATCCTGGCGGAGAATGTAATTCTGTTGCTCCAGTCCCAGGTGGTACTGAGTTACGAGGGGAATGCTCCTCTGTGGCCAGACTGTGGGACTTAGGGAGGTGGTGGGAGACTGGGAAGATAAGGCATGGGAGATTTGTTTTTGTACAAGGATGGGAGGATAATTACGGTCAGTGAAGGCTTCAGTGAGACCCTCGGTATATTTAGAGAGGGACTGCTCGTCACTGCAGATGTGACGACCACGGGTGGCTAGGCTGTACGGAAGGAATTTCTTGGTATGAAACGGGTGGCAGTTGTCGAAGTGGAGGTATTGCTAGTGGTTAGTAGGTTTGATATGGACGGAGGTACTAATGTAGCCATTTCTGAGGCGGAGGTCAACATCTAGGAAGGTGGCTTGTTGGGTTGAGTAGGACCAGGTGAAGCAAATGGGGGAGAAGTTGTTGAGGTTCTGGAGGAATGTAAATAAGGTGTCCTCACCTTCAATCCAGAAAGCAAAGATGACACCAATGAATCTGATCCAGGTGAGGGGTTTATGATTCTGGGTTTTTAGGAAGGATTCCTCTAAATGGCCCACGAATAGGTTAGCACAGGATGGTGCCATGCAGGTGCCCATAGCAGTACTGCGGATTTGTTTGTAGGTAATGCCTTCAAAGGAGAAGTAATTGTGGGTGAGGATATAGTTGGTTATGGAGACTAGGAAGGAGGTTGTTGGTTTGGAACCCATAGTGCATCTAGAAAGGTAGTGTTTGATAGCAGCAAGGCCATGGGCATTAGGAATGTTAGTGTACAGGGAGGTGGCATCAATAGTGATGAGCAGGGCACTGTGTGGTAAAGAGAGAGGAACTGTGGAGAGTCGGTTGAGGAAATCGTTGGTATCTTTTATATAGGAGGATAGTTTCCGGATAATAGGTTGAAGGTGTTGGTCTATGAGAGCAGACATTCTCTCAGTCAGGGCACAGTAACCGGCCACAATGGGGCGTCCTGGGTGGTTGGGTTTATGGACTTCAGGAAGCTGTAGAAGGTGCGAGTGTGGGGAGTGGTAGGGGTAAGTAGAGAGATTGACTCTGGGGAGAGGTTCTGGGACGGGCCTGAGGATTTGAGTAGTAACTGGAGATCCTGCTAGATTGCCGAAATGGGATCACTGTGGCATGCTTTGTAGGTGGAAGTATCTGACAGCTGATGGAGTTCTTCTGCCACGTAATCCTTGCGGTTCAAAACTACTGTGGTGGAGCCTTTGTCTGCAGGTAAGATTATAAGATCGGGATCAGTTTTTTGATGGTGGACTGCGGTTCTTTCTGCGGATGTAAGGTTAGTATGCATGTTGAGGAATTTGGGGAATGATGGTGAGGCAAGGTTCGAGGATAAGAAATTCTGGAAAGTTAACAGGGGGTGGTTTGGAGGCAGTGGGGGTGGATCACAGTTGCATGGAGGAGTGGACTGAATTAGGCAAGGTTCAATGTTGGTCTTTGGTAGAGTCTGATTGGACGGGTTGGTGGCGAAAAAGTGTTTCCACTGTAGGGACCGGGAGAAGGAGAGAAGGTCTTTAACTAGTCCTGCATGGTTGAATTTTAGAGTGGGGCAAAAGGTGAGGCCTTTGGAAAGGACTGATATTTCTGTGGGACTAAGGCTTCTGGAGGAAAGGTTCACGACTGTGTTGTGGGTCTGTGTAGGATTTGCGTTCTGTGTGGTGGTGGGAGTGAGTTTCGGAGGGTGGGGTAAGTGTAGTAGGTCTGCGAGACAAGGTTTGTCAGCTATGAGGGGGTGTGGGGGAGGTTTAGAGGTTGTTGTAGAAGTGGTGGACAGTGGTACTCCGAGGCGGGAGTAGGACGTGAGCAGGATGGAGAGCTTTTCGAGGTGGCGTTGTGCATGTTGCTCAAGTTCCTGCGGGACAGCAACAATGCAGGAACAGTATGTGGGACTGGGATCTGGCTAGAGATAAGGAACTTTTCTGTATTGACACAGATGGAAGGAGCAAGGACCCATGGCGGTGCAAAAATGCGAACAAATACGTAAGACAGTAGAATTACGTCCAAAAAATTACGCAAAAATACACCCAAATACAAGTGAAAAGTACGAAATAGATGCGCAGGGGGGGAAAAGGAGATGAAATCTGAGGAAGACGATGATAGTGGAAGGCGAAAACACACTAAAATTGGCGAGAAGTCACAAAGGTCAAAGTAGAGAATAACTAATCATTAATAAATATATTACTGTGGGTAGCAGTAATATACTTACTTCGTTAGCCACTGTCCTCACCCATCCAGCCCCCTCCCTGTTTCCATTCCAGCACTACACAGCCATCATTTTGCCGCTACACCCAGTCTTTTAGATGGACTATATGCAGATATGAATGGAAGTCAAAGAAAATTTTAACACATGTAAGATAAGAACTTGATGAAATTTGCTAAAGAATAGTATCAAAATCAGCTTTGTGACTCTTAATAAGAAATTTTGTTTTTTTTTTTTTATATATTTATTAAAGTATAATGTTTAATGGAATATTTCATGAAAGACAAAAATTTTACTACTCGCCCTGATGAACACAACTATCTACAGTCCCACAAACAACCTGGACGATTGCTTTTTTTTAGTGTTGCACGGGTGCTCCTGTATTCAATATATTGCATTCCATCCTATTCCACCAACGCACCCAGTCCTCTTACTTCTCTCCTTTTTCCACTACTTCTCCTCTCCCCCTCCATCCATCTAAGCACCCAAATGCACTTAGCTGCCCTACCCTCTCTCCACCTCATCCCTGCAAAATACCCAGCAGCACTTCACTGTCCACCACCCCTACCCTGCTATTCCTCCATCTCCCTGCCCCAGGCTCCACATTACCCCCACCATATTGCCTCTTGTAAAAGAATTATATAAAAAAAATTTTATGAATATATAAACACTAGTTCAACTACCAGAGTTTAATGCGTAAAGCATTTGCTGAACAAGAGAAGCTTTACGCCCTTCGTTTATTAGTTTTAGAATAAGTTACGTTTCGCTGTTATCCTGTCCTAGTGTTAAGAAGTGTTGCGCCATTTCTTACTGATAACATTGGGTTAAATAATGAAAGTGATTCTGAAGCAGACTGATTTCGTATTTTGTGATACCATGAGCCCTAGCTCCTGAAATTCTGGAAAATTATTACTGTTATTTTAATTTTATGCAGAGAATTTAGATGGAGGCGTCGATCTTCAAGGCGACGCTGCACAACAATAGAGGTACATGAATGTGTTCATCTTTTTCCTTTCATGGCCGCTACCGTCAATTTCAATATATTTGCCACGACATTCAAAACCTGCAGTCTTTCTTTTCATTTAATTTCGAAGTCCACGCATTTACGTTCTAAGATGAACAAATGCATTTAACTGTAATTCTTTTTATCCAGGCCACGAGGGGTGATTACACTCAAAATGTACCTGCCTCTATCCCATTCGTTATGTTTGCATACATTTGAGTGTGTACAAGCGTAACTATATTTCCTACACAGTATACGCTTTTTATTTATTTATTTTTTATTTTTTCACGACTCATTCGCGAATGTACGTGCCCTCTTATTTGATGTAGTCAGTCAGCTGTATTCTTTAATAGCATTATTTGTAATATTCAGTGGCTTAGTTTCCACAATTGATCTTTGCCTGTGTCGCAATAGCCCTTCACGCGAAATATTTTTACGTGACATCCACAATAACTTTTATTTCAAAATTTCGACGACCGACTGAATAAAGATTTTTCTAACAACAACAATAGCAAAACATAATAATATAAGAGGACACATTACACTCTCCATCATGCACTGCTGCTGCTGCTGCTTGTAGTCTGGTTTCAGCTGCCAGAGACTGTGGTCATGTGTGTGTGTGTGTGTGTGTGTGTGTGTGTGTGTGTGTGTGTGTGTGTGTGTGTGTAAGGGGGGGGGGGGTCTATTTTTGACAAAGGTCTTGTTGGCCAAAGCCTTATTCTGTGAAAGTCTTTTTTTTTTTTTTTTTTTTTTTTTTTTTTTTTTTTTTTTAATGTATTGGACATCCCATCATTCCCAGTTACGTTATAATAGATTTTCTGAAATAGTGTCTGAAATCAAATTTTAAAAAGAGGTGGAATGAAGACAACGATCATAAAAGAAGGCCAGTCTTGAAAGAAGAATAATATGATCTATAAATAGGGAAGTTGACTGTGTTTAAATTTGCTTTTGTCACTTAGGTATTTTGTATGTCATCACATCATACTATCTTCTCTCTAGCTTCCTGCCATTGGTTGCCTCATGTGCTATTCCTCTTCATTTAGATGTACCTGATAATGCTATTCTAACTTTGTGAAACTGGTAGTATTATTAAAGGATCATACAACTGTTGTTGGTATTTTCAAGAATGACCAGTTCAGTCCATAGACCCTTCCAGCATTGCACATCAAATCATTCAGTACATTTAATGCACCTACTTTAATGATCCTTGGCTGCAGTAGCCAGTAGAGCCTCACATCCTTAAAACTAAATGAAAATAAGAAATTGTTGAACATTAGGGTTTATTGTCCTGTTGACATCGATGTCACAATAGATGGTGAAATTTATACATGGAAATATTATAGCACCTTTATCTCCCAAGCTCAGAGGTCACAATTCCGATTGGTGTGTCATCATTACAAGGCTAAAGGAATAATGGCAAATCATCGAGTTCTTTGTTGTGGTGGCTACTATATTTATAATAATGGCAAATAGAATTATGCTTAGCACACCATCATATCTTAAATAAATGTGAGATATTTTCCCAACTCAATAACTGAAAGATTGTAATGCAAGGAAAGTTTGCAGTAAGAGCAGCATATAGCCACTGCTACAAAGCTTGTCTTGTATATTTACACTCAAACACTATCCGACATCATTTCAATTAGTTTTTCTATGTGAAGTCATTCTCAGATCACTCATATTTGCTGTGTAGCTTCCTATACATGTTACAAGTAATTCTAAAAATTCTTACCTCTCAGTATTCAAACTCTACCTTTATGAGCCCAGTAAGTCAAGGCCACAGAAATATTATGACAAAAATGCAAAGGTTTTCATCATTTTTTAGGTGATGGCTTTTACTGAATAATCAAGCTACATCCCTGAGAGTTAGTACACCAGTTTAAATCAGGCAGTTGTAGATAAAGAGCCCACTCCTAGACAATTAGTCACTGGAGCGCAGCTGAGCAAATGCTGGCAAAAACACAGCCGGGTCATAGTCTACGTTATGGTACTACCATGGTCAAATGTCCACATGCAGAGAAGGCCAAGTGGCTCATGCACATAAATAACACATGCAGTAGCAGACCTTGGTGGGTACCCTATACCGCCTGTGACTGCCTGCAGGTGAGCTGAGGGCACTTGCAGGTGTCCGTACCCTGTGGGGCAACACGTCATATTACAACTAATGAAGCTGAGATCATTTACGTATATCTGCCTGCGTCTGTATATGTGCAGAGGGATATGTGTGTGTGTGCGCGACTGTATACCTGTCCTTTTTTCTCCCTAAGGTAAGTCTTTCCGCTCCCGGGATTGGAATGACTCCTTACCCTCTCCCTTAAAACCCACATCCTTTCGTCTTTCCCTCTCCTTCCCTCTTTCCTGATGAAGCAACCTTGGGTTGAGAAAGCTTGAAATTTGTGTGTGTGTTTGTGTGTTTTTTATTGTGTCCATTTACCAGCGCTTTCCCATTTGGTAAGTCACAGCATCTTTATATATATTGGATTCAGTCGATGGGTTTCATCACTGATATCCAGAACAGAGTATGAGTATAGGAATTTTGTATATTACACGCCACCATTTCTTTTACACTTATGTTTTCAAAAGGCTTCAGAAATTTAACTTCAGTTATGTTGTGTAAACTGAACAGTAACATCACAAATTACAGTACACCTCACTTATAATTTATAATGGCAGTTCAAATATATCCATATACTTTGATATTACTGCACTTACATGATTCAGCTTCATAATGTAAATGAGTGGCAGAGAGATTATAGAATAAGACCAAACAAAAACCATCGCCTCTCTTTGGGATATCGTTATAGTGACTAAAAAAATCAAGGAAAGAAAAACAATACCTTGACTCTTCCTACAAACTCTGAGCTCTTGTACAGTGGGTACTGCACTCCTACAGCCTTGCAGGATGGGTACAGTGACTCAGCAACTTCTAACCTATTCAGAAGTTCTTCGACTTCCTTCAGCGCTGCATTTTGGTTCTCCGTGCAGACTTTACAAAATACTGACAAACATCCAGTGCAGACTTGTACATCTGATTTGGGTTGTGATGTATTATCTGTCCCATCTGAGCTGACACCACTGTCACTAGCTTGTGTTGACATTTTATTGGGTAGCTTAGAAGCTTTTTTTTGAAACCTGTAAAATTAGAAAATAATATTTTGTTACTACTACTATATCTACATCTATTAATGGGAGAAAAATTATTAATGGAGGATCCTGGAAAAAGACACAGATTATGGAAGGAATAAAAGTCACCACTAAACTTATGGTTGTGGAAATGAAGTTGAAGGACACATATGAGTGAGAATAGGAGGGAGGGGGGAGGAGGGAGGGAGGGGGGGAGAGGGGGGGAGAGAGGGGAGGAGAGAAGGGGGAGGGGGAGGGGGAGGGAGAGAGAGAGAGAGAGAGAGAGAGAGAGAGAGAGAGAGAGAGAGTGTGTGTGTGTGTGTGGGTGTGTGTGTGTGTGTAAAGCTCAGCAATGTTTCCAGTCTCGTTATGTCCCTATCAGCCACTCAACTTGTTCCTTCATTTACAACAGAAACTAGAAATGATGTTTTGACTGAATAATGAGAAAGATTTATTAGCTGATTTTAAAATAAAAGTATTTTCCTAACTGCGTAAAAAAGTGGATAAAGTTTTATGAATCTGGCGTTCTTTAATACAGAGGAAAGAAAAGTGAGAAGAGTTTATGAAGAACCCCTCACAGAAGGATGTAATGAAAACACACAATAGACAAAAACTGGTAACAGAGTGCAACAGATATCATCTCACATTTTCCGTTCTGTAATCTCTTCTCAGAATTACTGTTGAATTTCTAGTTGGTACACAGTTCTTTCACGTATCTTTATTTGACATTAAGTAATTAAAATTCACTTTCTAATATTCACGTCTGCCTTTAAAACTCAACCACAGAAATCACACGAGACTTTGTGGGAGCAAATAATATTACTGACCTGTTCATACATTGATGGAGAAAAATGGTAACATTCAACAAAAACTATTCCATGTTGTTGTTGTGGTCTTCAGTCCAGAGACTGGTTTGATGTAGCTCTCCATACTACTCTATCCTGTGAAAGCTTCTTCATCTCCAAGTACCTACTGCAACCTTCATCCTTCCGAATCTGTTTAGTGTATTCATCTCTTGGTCTCCCTCTACAATTTTCACCCTCTGCACTATAGTAATGAAATTTTGGGAATTAAAGTGATTAACATTGTAAGATCACAGGTTAATGTGAGTGCGAGATAAGTCATTGAAAATGTGAAATGCCGGTACATTAATAACCAGCGTAACTTCCAGAATGTCGAATGCAAGCATGCAAATGTGTATGCATTCTGTTGTACATGTGCCAGATGTTGTATTATGGGACAGAGTTCCATAGCTATTACAATGGTCAGTCAATACAGAGATGGTTAATGCTGGTTGTGGAAGGTGCTAGAGTTGCCTTCCAATGAAGTCTCATATGTACTCGACTGGAGACGGATCTGGTGATCGAGCAGGCCAAGGCAATATTTGACACTCTGCAGAGAACATTGTCTTATGACAGCAGTATGTGGGAAAGCATTATCCTGATGAAAAACACTCCCGGGAATGCTGTTCATGTATGGCAGCACAACAGGTGGAATCACCCAGAATGATGTACAAATTTGCAGTCAGGGTGCGTGGGATGAATACAAGAGTGCTCCCGTTGTCATATGAAATTATACCCCAGACCATAACTCCAAGTGTAGGTCCATTGTGTCGATCATGCAGACAGGTTGACTGCAGGACCTAAAGGCCTCTTCCTAATCAACACACGACCATCACTGGCACTGAGGCAGAATCAACTTTCATCAGATAATGCAACAGACATCCACTCTCACATGACAGCATTGAAGTCACAAATGGCTATGGTTTGGGTCAACTGGTTTATAACATTTCATTGAGTTACTGTGGAGTAAACTGTAGCTCAAACTGCTGCCACAGATACAGTAAAATGCACCAGAGCTATATGTCCAACACGATGATCTTTCCTTTCCGTATTGTCATCCGGAGCCTGGTCGTCTCGCAACCATACATTCACATGACCACTGCAGCCAGAAATCACATACAGTGGCTACATTCCTGCAAAGTCTTTCTGTATAATTGCAGAAGGAACATCCAGCTTCTTGTAGCCCTAGTATGTGACCTAATTCAAACTCTATGAGGTGCTGATAATGATGACTTTGTTGCTTAAAGAATTCTTGACTAACATGTACTCACCACATGCAACCCCAAAGGTAACTAATGCCTATGAGCATTACAGAGTGTATTTAAAGCAAACCTAATTTGCATCATCACAGTGGTGTTACTAGCACCACTCTTATCTGTATAGACACCATCTTTCAGTCATAGAAACAAGCCTACCTCATTTTGTTTGTATTGCACAACTCTTCTTGGCATCACATTTTCTTCTTCCCCCCCCCCTTCCCCCCCCCCCCCCCCTCCAAAAAAAAGAATAATAATATATATACTGGTGTATGTGCGGATGGATATGTGTGTGTGCGCGTGAGTGTATACCTGTCCTTTTTTCCCCCTAAGGTAAGTCTTTCCGCTGCCGGGATTGGAATG